>NW_024105114.1:0-50739 GCF_003945595.2 Pipra filicauda
TTCAGCAACGTCAAATCCCTTCAGCACCTTTGCCGCTTTCGGATCCGGCAGCTGGTCCGGATCGACCACATTCCCGAGCTCCCGCTGCCCAAGTGAGTCCCAGGGGTGGGTCCCTTTCATTCCCGACCTCCCACTGCCCCAGTGAATCCCAGGGATGGATCCCTTTGATTCCCAAGCTCCCACTGCCCAGGGATGGATCCCTTTGATTCCTGAGCTCCTGCTGCCCAGGGATGGGTCCCTTTGATTCCCGAGCTCCCATTGCCCCAGTGAATCCCAGGGATGAATTCCTTTGATTCCCGAGCTCCTGCTGCCCAGGGATGAATCCCTTTGATTCCTGAGCTCCCATTGCCCAAATGAGTCCCAGGGATGGATCCCTTTGATTCCTGAGCTCCCACTGCCCAAATGAGTCCCAGGGATGGATCCCTTTCATTCCTGCCCTCCCAGGCCCTGGGAAGGGTCTGTATTCCCAGCGAGGGCCCGGGCAGGGAATGATTGACTTCCCCCCAGCCTTGGGGACAGCGGGATGAGCGTCCTGTGGGATGGGGGGGGGGATGCACGTGGGAATTCCGAGCTCGGGAGCGAGGTGTTCCCTTTCCCAGCCCGGTGACGGAGCCGGGTGGGCTCTGGGGAGGTCGGAGCGGCGGTGGCGGCTCAGGGATTGAAGCTCTTCCCGCTCCTTTTCCAGGCCCCTGATCTCCTACATCCGCAAGTTCTACTACTACGACCCCCAGGAGGAGGTTTACCTGTCCCTGAAGGAGGCCCAGCTCATCTCCAGACAGACCCAGGAGCCGGAATCCTCCACGTAGCGGAGCCGCCTCGCCCGTGCTCCCGGCACTGATGGTACGGGAATGCTGCTGGATGCAGCCAGCCCTGGGATTTCAGACCCACAGAACCCTCCTGGGGCAGTCCTGGCTCTTCACTCCGGGGTCTTTCGCCGTTCCCAAGCTTTCCCTGGTGAGGGAAGCAAGGCTTCATCGTGGTCTCTTGCCATTCCCAGTTTTCCTTGGAGAGGGGAACAAGCCTTCCTGGCTTTTTACCCTTGGGAAAGAGACCAAGGCTTCGTGGTCTCCTGCAATTCCCAGCTTTCCCTGGGGAGGGGAACAAGGTTTCACAGTCTTTTACCATTCCAGGTTTTCCTTGGGAAGGGCAACAAGGCTTCATGGTCTTCTACCATTCCCAAGCTTTCTCTGGAAAGGGAAACAAGGCTTCCTGGTTTTCTACAGTACCCAGGCTTTCCTTGGGAAGGGGAACAAGGCTTCCTGGCCTTTTACCCTTGGGAAAGAGAACAAGGCTTCATAGTCCTTTACCATTCCCAGCTTTCTTTGGGAAAGGAAACAAGGCTTCATAATCTTTTACAATTCCCAAGCTTTCCTTGGAAAGGGGAACAAGGCTTTATAATCTTTTACAACTCCCAAGCTTTCCTTGGAAAGAGCAGCAAAGTTTCATGGTCTTTTACCCTTGAGGAGGAGAACAAAGCTTCGTGTTCTTCCACCATTCCCAAGCTTTCCTTGGAAAGGGGAACAAGGCTTCATGTTTTTTTTACCATTCCCAGCTTTCCTTGGGAAGGGGCACAAGGTTTCAGGGTCTCTTATCATTCCAGGCTTTCCTTGGGAAGGGGCACAAGGTTTCAGGGTCTCTTACCATTCCAGGCTTTCCCTGGGAAGGGGAACCAGCCTCCAGGTTGTTCCCCCCCCAGCCTGTGCTGATCCCTCTCCCCTCTCTTTCCCACCAGGAATTTGGTTGTTGCCATCCCGCAGCCCGAGCCAGGCCGTGGTGGGAAGGAGCCCCCCACACTCCCCTGCTGCTGCTCCTGCTCTTCAGCCCTTTTGTACAGAGAAGAGGGGGCCAAGATTCCCGAGGAGCCCAGCAGAGCAGGAATCCAGAGCCTTGGCTCCTGGGAAAAGGCGTCTCGGAGGCGGCCGAGCCTCCCGGCAGGACAAGGAATGTCACGGCACTATTTACAAAGTTTGGGGAAAGTTTTATTTTTTTTTTTTTTTTTTCAGTTTTTTGTTTTCAAAAAGCATGAGAAAGTGACCGCGTGGGGACGACCCTGCCTTGGAAAACTGGGAGGTGGGGAAGGAGGTGGAGGGAGGAGGGGACACTCTCTGGGAAGATCCGTCCCTTGATCCCCACGGAGAGGGGAGGATGCAGCTTGGGGAGCTGCTGGAGGCAAACTGAGCCAGGAGGATCGGCAGCTCCGTGGAATAACCTCTGGGAATAACCTTGGGGCTCCCCAGGATCCGGGAGGAGGGAGCCAAACCCAGCCTTGGGAAGCTGAGCTTTGCAGCTGGATTTGCAGGATGGTCCCACGGGACGTTGGACCCGGGGAAGGAGGAGTGTTTGAGCCGTTGGAATGTCCTGGATCCCGAGGGGATGGTTGGTGCTGCTCCTCTGAGGAAGGGCCATTCCCTGAGAAAACACTGGAAGGTCCCCCCTGAGCCCCCCGGGAAGTGGAAGGAAGGTGGAGAAGCTGGAACTGTCGGAGCTGCCTGTGGAGCAAAGGTACTTCCTGCAGAGCCATGGGATGTGCACTTCCAGCCCCTCTCTGGCTGATTCCAGAAGCTGGGAATGAAGTGGCTTCCTTTGGAGCTGCGAAGGATCCTGAGGAGGAGCTGCTGGGGGTGACTGGGAGCAAGGAGCAGCTCCCTGAGGGTTCTCTGGGACAGCATCTGCCCTCTGGGAGCTCCTTCCCTCCCTGGGACATCCATGGATCCACAGCAAAGCTGGGAGAGGTGGTGGCTCTTGCACAAATAACACCCCCCCCCCTTCAAATCCTGGTCTGCTGCTTCATCCCCTGCAGCCACTGAGCAGGAACTTCGTGGATGTTGGAGCTCCGAGCGATGCTGGGAATTCTGGAGAAGCCTCTTCATCCCTGTACTTAAAGGAGCGAGTTCCTGCACTCTAAATTCAAGGGATTGCTCCATCCTGTGGGGCCTGTGGATCAGGATGGGTGCCCTGTGAGTGCCCTGTGAGCTGCCAGGACCTTGGGCTCTCCCTGCAGGACGATCCCTGTCCTTGAATTCCACGAGGCCACGTTGGATTTTAAGGCAGCCCGGAAAAATCCCGCCGGCCCCCAAAGGTGCTACAGATCCTGCCCTCCCTGTCCTGCCCGTCCCCTCCTGGATCCTGGGAGGGCTCACGTGCTCTGGAAAGAAAGGATTTGGCTTCCAGATCCACAGAAATACCTCATGGGACGCTGCTCCATCCCGGCTGTGGGAGGGGAAGAGCTTCCCAAGAGCCAGGCTTGGGAATGGAGGGTCCAGCTCCATGGCCAGGCTTCTCCCCAGGAAGAGACCCCTGGGAGCAGGATCCGTGGCATGGCTGGGGTGTGTGGACCAGGGAGGGATGGTGGGATGCAGGGAACAGGGAAGCTGGAGAAGCTCCCGCTCCCCCCAGTGTGTCAGTGACAACATTCCCACTCCTTCCTTCCCTGTCCCGGGATGGAGAGGTGCAGGCTGGGTTTGGGAAGGGGGAAGGAGCCGACCTGGAGGGCAGAGCAGGGAAGGGTGGTGCTGGGTGGGCACTGGGAGGGGGTGCTGGGCTTGTTCTGGGGTGAAAACGCACAACCCTGGTGGGTCAGGAGAGATTTCCTGCAGTGCCCCATCCTGCATCCCACTCCATCCTGCATCCCACCCCATCCCTGCATCCCACCCCATCCTGCATCCCACCCCATCCCTGCATCCCACCCCATCCCTGCATCCCACCCCATCCCTGCATCCCACCCCATCCCACCCCATCCCCCTGTCCCACCCCATCCCTGCATCCCACCCCATCCCACCCCCTCCCCCACATCCCCCCCATCCCCACATCCCCACCCCATCCCCGCATCCCACCCACCCTTGCATCCCACCCCATCCCTGCATCCCACCCCATCCCTGCATCCCCCCCCATCCCCACCCCATCCCCCTGTCCCACCCTCCCTGCATCCCCCCCCAATCCCTGCATCCCACCCCCACTCAACCCCACTCCCCACATCCCTGTGTCCCAACCCCTTCCTGCATCCCACCCCCTCCTGCATCCCACCCCCTCCCTGCATCCCACCCCATCCCCACATCCCAAAAAACCCCATCCCACCCCATCGCCACATCCACCCCATCCCTGTCCCACCCCATCCCCTGTCCCACCCCATCCCTGCATCCCACCCCATCCCCCTGTCCCACCCCATCCCACCCCATCCCCACATCCCACCCCATCCCTGTGTCCCCCCAGAGCTCCTCCTGAGGGAGCACGAGGTGGTTCCACACCTTCCAGAGCCGTTGGAGCAGCCGGACTTGGGGGACAATACTTGAATTCCGTGTTTTCTGGTCGGCTGTTGATGTCCCTGTGGGATTTATCCCAACAGCCTGATGGTGCTCCTGCTGTTACTTGAACCCTGAGCGTGGTGGGGCAGGGGGGCAGCTCTTCCCAAATTTGGGCCAGCGGGAAGGTTTTGGGTCTGAAATGACGGAGGAGACGTGCTGGGAGGTGTTGGATAGGGGATGGCGAGGGGTGGGATAGGGATGAGACCCTTCCCAAGGATCCGTGGAGGTGGCAGATGCTCCTCAGCATTCCCAGGGCTCTGCTCCACCTCTCCTTGCTCCGAGCCAGGCAGGAAAGCTGGAGCAGGTCAGTGCCAGCCCCAGCCCGTGGCTGGTGGTGCTGGCTGAGATCCCAAGGTTAACTGTAGTTAACAGCCTTCTCCTGAAATCCATGGAAAACAAAGCTGCTCCTGCACAGGGAGGTGTGAGGGGAGCGAGGGATTTGATCCATGTGGGGCTGGGAATGAGCCAGAGGGTTTGATCTGGGGCTGGAAGCGAGGGGGGGGCTCTGTGGGAACATCTCCAAGGGGTGCCTGGGCCCTGCCTTCCCATCAATCCCAGTTTGGGGAACGGACCCCTGGGGCTGTGTTATCCTGCCTGGAATGTTCTGGAGGCTGCTCCCATCCTGCTGATCCGGGGAAAAAACATTTTATCACCACCCTTTATCCAACCTTGAATTGTGCAGAGGTGGTGCTTGTCCTGCTCCCGGAGCCGGGAAATGGACCATAAAACCCACTGGAGCGCAGGAATTGTCCATGGAAAAGCTCCTTTCTGTGCTTTTCCAGCTGGGTGGGGGCAGCCCTCAGCCCTGTGCTCAGCTTGGCAGCTTCCCCCTCTTCTCCCAACACCCTATTTCAAGGTGGGGAATGACCTTCCTCCCTCCAGCAGCGAGAAAATTGGGATAAACCAGGGAAGTTTTCTCACGTGGAAGTTTCCAGCTCAGCTTCCACCTCCTTGGGGCCAAAAAAAACAGAGAAAAGGGTGGAAAAATTCATCCTTGGCTTGAGTTGGGTTGGGGTTTGTAGCTGGATTTGCAGGATTGGTCCTGTATGGGAACCACCTGGGCTGCTCCTGCGGTTGGGAATGGATGGATTTGGAAGCTCCAGGTGTGGTGTTGCCAGATTTTAATCCCTAAAAGCGTTTTTTTAAACCCCTGAAAGTGGTTTTAGCAGCGACCCTGTGAGGCTGTGCCGCAGGTGGTGGTTGGGGGGCTCAAATCCCAGGAGTGTTTTGGGGAGAAAAACCTCTGAAAAGTAGGATTTGCTGAGGGAAGGGAGAGAACCGGCCCTTTTCCTTCATTCCTTGCAGTTAAAAATCTGTCCTTGGGATGGTTTTACCCTTCAAATCGACCATCAGGGCTGAGGGTTTGGGGGGGGCACCTGGATACCTTCCCAATCCCCTTGGCTTTTGGGAACTGAGGGATTTATCCACCTTCCAGACCTCTTTAGCTTTGGGAATGCAGGGATTTATCCACCTTCCAGACCTCTTTAGCTTTGGGAATGCAGGGATTTATCCACCTTCCAGACCTCTTTAGCTTTGGGAATGCAGGGATTTATGCACTTTTCCAGTCTCAATCCCCTTGGCTTTTGGGGATATAAGGGATTTATCCACCTTCCAAATCCCCCTTGCTTTTGGGAACGGAGAGGTTTATCCACCTCTCCAAACCCTCCTTGGCTCTCGGGGACAGAGGGATTTATCCACTTTTCCAACCCCCTTTACCCTGGGAACGGAGGGATTTATCCACATGCTCCGAGCAGGCCCCTCACTCCTCAGCCAGAGTCCTCCAGGTGAGGTGGGGCGGGTGGGAACCCCCTTCCCAAACATCCCTTGGGATCAGGGGGGGTCCTGGCAGCGCTGCCTCCAACTGTGCCTCCAGCTGAACAAGCACAACTGGTGCCCAGTAACACACTGGGGAGCTCCCAGTGCCCCCCTGGGATGCTCCCAGTGCTCCCCCCACCCCACCCAGGGCTTCAATCCCCCCCAAAAAAATAGGAGTTACACTGGATCCAGCCTTGCCTTTAGAGAGGGAATGAGCAGATTTTGGCAGCTCCAAGGGCAGGACCTCGCCAGAGCTGTGGAACCACCTTTGGGCAGAACAACAACAACAAAAAAATGCAGCTTTGCTTAATTTTATCTTTATTTTCCCCCCCCTCCCTCGTTTTTAATTTTTTTTTTTTTTTTTTTTTTGTGGTGCTTATTAATTTATTAAAATAGTTGCTGTATAATTTATTTTCGTAAACTATCTTAAAAAGTTTCTCAACTGTTTAAAAAAAAAAACAAAACAAAACAAAACACTGAAAACCCCACACCCCCCCCCTCCCCTCCCCCCCACCCAAACCCCCCCCCCCCCCCCCCCCCCCAACAAAAACCAAACAGACTTGCAGGCCAATCTTTCAGATAAAAAAGAAAACAAACAAAAAAGGAAGAAAAAAAAAAAAGGAAAAAAAAAAAGAAAAAGAAAAATGACGTTTTTTGATATAAACCACAAATGCACTTTTGGGTGTGTTTGGTTATTTTTGGGGGTGGGGAGGGGGAGCCTGGCTGTACCTGTGGGTTTGTCTGTATATATTGTATTAATAGGCATGTTTGGCCTCTCGTGGGGGACGGCAGTAACTGCTGCAGGTGCTGGGGGAGGGAAGCTGGCCTGGAATTCCTGGATTTGGGGGATTTTTGGGGTGGTTTTTTGGTTTGTTTGTTTTTTTTTTTCCCCTGAGCGGTCAGTGAGGGAGAGCTGACTGGGTGTTTCTAACTCATTTCTAGCGTGGTTTTGACTGATGGGTTTGGGTTTTTTTGGGCGGGTTTTGTTTGGGTTTTTGGGTTTGTTTTGGGGGTTTTGTTGGTTGGTTTTTTTTCGGGTGGGTGGGAAGGGAAGAGAGAGGGGTTTGAAATAAAAGAATTGGAAGTTGTTGGGTGTTTGATGTGTGGTGGATCCCGAGGGTGTGACCCCCCCTCCCCACCCCCGGGGTCCCCTTTGGAGCATCCCAGTGCCCAGAACCACGGCAGGGAGCTCCGGGGGCTCTTCCTGGGGTGCTCCTGATGCCCAGAAACATGTTTGGGGGGAGCTCTGGGTGCTCCCAGCGCCCCCCAAAATTCAGAGGGAGCCGTGGGGTGGCCCCCCTGGGGTGTTCCTGGTGCCCAGAAAGATGCCAGTGCCCCAAAAGACATTGGGGTGCCCCCCTAACCCTCAGCCCCGTGTGCTCCTGGTGCCCAGAACCACATTAGTGTCCCCCTGGGTGCTCCCAGTGCCCCCCTAAAAAATCAGGGGGAGCCCCGAGTGCCCCCTCGGGGTGCTCCAGGTGCCCCAAAACACATCAGGGAGGGTCCCAGTGCCCAGAACCACGTTGGGGGGAGCTCTGGGTGCCCCCCCCCGAGTGCCCAGAAAGACGTCAGGATGCTCCCACGGTGTCCCAGTGCCCAAAAAGACATTGGGGGCAGCTCTGGGTGCCCCCAGCAACCCCTAAAAAATCAGGGGGAGCGCTGGGTGACCCCCCCGGGGTGCTCCCAGTGCTCCCAGTGCCAGCATCCCCGAGGGGTGGGATGAGGCCCCAAGGGCTGGAGACGCCCAGATTCACCCCGTGTCCCCCAAAATTCCCCCCCGCGCCCCTCCCCAGCCCCTTCCCCGGCTGCGGGAGCCACGTGCGGTGCTTCCCCCACCCCCAAATCCTCCTCCGAGGCGCTTTGAACGCCCCCGAGTTTGGCAGATCAAAGGCGGCGCAGCGACAGAATGGGGCTGGGGAGGGGCTCCCGGCCCCGGGGAGCCTTCATCCCTCCTCCTCCTCTTCCTTCTCCATCCCTGCGGCGGCCGGGAGGGTTTTGGGGTTCGTCCCTCTGCTCTTGGCACGGGGTGGGGGGGCTGCCCCTGTGTGTGTGTCCCCCCCTGCCCGCGGGGGCAGACCCCGGGTCGGGGCTCTGTGCGGGGACAAAGGGCCCTTTGACGGGGCCAGACGGACACTCCAGGCGGGATCCGACATCTGGAGCCTCCTCTTGGGTTTTTTTTCTCGGCTGGCGGGAGCCGAAATGCTGCGGGTCCCGTCCCTCTGCCCCCACGGGTGGGATGCTCCCATGGGTGGGATGCTCCGGTGGGAGAGAGGAGCGGGGAGGGTTTGGGGTTCTCCCAGCCCCGCGTGGGAGGAGCTGCGGGCACAGGGATGCTGCACCCCGGGATGTGCCCTGGGCGAGGAGGGTGCCCCCGAGGAGCCACGTGCCCGGGGGCAGGGCCGGGGCAACCCCCTCGCTGCCCCCCCCCCCCCCCCCCCCCCCCCCAAAAAAAAAACCCATAAAAAGCCGCTTTGTCCACCCGCCTCCGAGCGGCCCTGGAAGAGCCCCAACATGGCTGCGCCGCGCTGGAGCTTATTTTTAACATCTCATTAGCATCAGAAAAGCAGCAAATTTCCCCCTCGGCCCCCGCGAGGTTTCAGAGCCCCCGGACAAAAGCCGCTTTCTTCCCGCTCCGGCTCCCCCCGCCCGCCAACCCCCCCCCGACCCCCGGGGTGCTGCTGCACCGAGGGGCCCCCGGGACCCCCGACTGCACCCCCAGCCCCGGTGGGTGCCCCGGTCAGTGGGTGCAGGGAGGTGGGGGGACACGGGGGTGTCTCCTGGTGATGCCCACCCTGTGCCAGCTCCGGCCAAAAATAACCTTTGGGGTGTCCCGGTGCTGCCGCCCGTCCCTAAATCCCACCCTTGGGCAGCTGAGCCGCGAGGCCAGACCGATCCAGAGGTGGGGGACGGGGGGCCCGAGCCCCCCCATATTGGGGCTGGGTCTTGTTGAGGGGTTGGGGTGGGTGTTTGGCTCATCCTCATCCTTGCTCATGCCCGTGCGTTCCCAGCTCCCTGGGAATGAGGGAGGCAGAGGCACAGGGTGGGCCCAGCCAAGGGAAACTGAGGCACAGCAAGAGGCCATTCCATGGGAAACCGAGGCATGGCACAGGGCCATTCCAAGGGAAACTGAGGCACAGCAAGAGGCCATTCCAAGGGAAACTGAGGCACAGCCAAGGGCCATTCCAAGGGAAACTGAGGCACAGCCAAGGGCCATTCCAAGGGAAACTGAGGCACAGCACGGGGCCATTCCAAGAAAGCCGAGGCTGAGTGTGGAGCCATTCCCAGGGATCCGAGGGCAGGCCCAGGGCCGGGTGCCCCTGGCCAAGGCACGCCGGGCGCTGGCAGTGCCCCAGGGGTCACTGGGCCACGCTGGGCTGGCACCAGCACTGCTCCGAGCTAATATTTATCCAGGCTGGAGGGCTTGGCTGCTGCCATGGGAAAGGCTGTGGCCGGGCCAGGGGCCATGAACCTGCTGCCTGCAGGGGGGCAACCAGTGCCACCCACCCCCTGCCCCGGTGCCACCCCCACCCTGGGCACAGCCACTGCCCCTGGAGCCCCTGGGAGCCTCGGGGAGAAGGGAGATGGGTGAGGGGACGGATGGAGGGTGAGGGGGAAGGAGGAGGGAGGGTGAGATGGAGGGTGAAGGGTGTGGATGGACAGACGGATGGGTAATGGTTGGGGGGACAGGGGAGGGAGGGAGGGAGGGAGAGAGGGATGGAGGGATGGGGAGCTGGAGGGGCAGAGGATGTGTGGATGGGCAGGAGAAAGGAAGGATGAATGGGGATGGATGGAAAGATGGAGGAAGGATGGGTGGATGGATGGATGAAGGGATGAGAAGGGGTGGAAAAACGGATGGAGGGATGGAAGGAGGATTTGGAGTGGAACTGGGTGTGAGGGGCAGGTGGGATGCAGGATGCAGGGCTGGGATGCGGGGATGGAGAGAGGGAAGGGCGGAGGGAGGATGGAGGGACGGAGGAGGAGGGGAGGAGCGGGATCGGGACTGGGGGTCCCGGCGGGGGGCGGGCGGAGGGGAGGGCGGCGGCGGGGTCCGGGTGGGGCCGGGGGAGCCCCCTCCCGCTGCCGCCGCTCACATGACGCCGCTCCCGGGATGCGCCGGGCGGCGCCGGGCGTGGGCGGCGGCGGAGAGAGGCGGCGGCAGCGGGGCCGCACCGGCTCCGCCACCGGCACCGGGACCGCCACCGGCACCGGGACCGCCACCGGCACCGGGACCGCCACCGGCACCGGCACCGGCCCATGGCCCGCGGCCGGACCGCCGCGCCCGCGCCCTGAGCGGCCCCATGGAGCAGGTAGGAGCGGGATAGGGATCGGGATTAGCACCGGGACCGCCGCGGCGGGACGGGACGGGTCCAGCACCCGCGGGCGCGGCGCCGTTCCGGGAGTCGGAGGCTGCCGGGACTTCTCCCCCCCGGGACTTCGCCTGCTGCCGGGGGGACCCCCCTCGCCACCCCTGCGCTTCCCACCTGCTGCTCTTTGCCTTCCCGCGTCCCCACCCACCTTCCCCAGCGCCCCGCCATCATCCCCCGGCCCCTTCCAGCCTCCCCCCTGCTGGCCCAGCATCGTCTGTGCCCCATCGCTGCAGCACCCACCTGGGACCCCCGGCAGCACCCACCGGCTGCCCCCAGATCGCCCACCTGGGACCCGCAGCCTCGCCCATGTGCTCCACCCAGCCCGGGTGGCCGGGGGGACGCGGTCCCTGCTCTGCCACAGGTTTCTGTCACAGCCCGGGGTGGGTCTCACCCCACCTGCTGGGAGCAGCCTGGTTTGGGGAAGGGTTTTCTGCTCGGGGAAGGGGCTGGAGCCGCCGTGGAGTGTTTGCTGTGGGCCGTGGAAAAACCTCGGGGCGTGGGGGGTTGTTTCCTGTGTCTCCCCATCCCGTTATTCACCAGCCGGCGCCGTCCTGGTCGCTGTGCCCCGGCTGGGCTGTGATGTCCCCCCCTGGTGCCCATCCGGGGCTGGGGGTGCTCTCGGTCCCCCCATTCCGTGGCTCTGCGAGGACCAGAGGGTCCCCTGGGGTGGGGGTTCTCCCCCTCTGAGCATCCTTCCCCCCAGCTGAGGGGTCCAGCTCCCTCCCCGCAGCCCCTCGGGCTCTGCCTCGTGTTTCCCCCCCTCCCACCCCATCCCTTCGGCTCAGCCCGGGTCTGTGCGCAGGATCTGACGCTTTGGGGGTACCCCCCACCCCCCGACCCTCCGCGGGGCAGGGGCAGCCCCGGGGACCAGGGTAGAGCCACCACGTTGGGCACGACACGTCCCCAGCTCCCAGCGAGCTCTGGCTGCACGTTGGGGGCCTCGTGCTGCAAAATCCCCCCCCCCGAGCCGAGCCGGGAAGGGCCGTGGCCGGGAGAGGCAGCACATGGGGCGGGGGGGGTTCGGTCACAGCGTGGGGGGGTCACCGAGGTGGGTGAACACCCACCATCACCATCCCCACGGGACCCCCGGGATCTCACCCACCCCACCGGGGCGGGAAAACCACCGCGGGGGCTGCACGTGATGCGCCGACACCGTCGGGTCCGGCATCCCCCCCCCCCCCCCCGGGGGGCTGCGAGGGTCCAAAGACCCCCTCCTCCTGCCCACCTGCTGTATCTCAGGGCTCTCTCGCCCGCTGGAAAAAAAAATAAAAATCCCCTCTCGCCCATCCAGCTGCAATGCAGAGGAGCTCCCGAGCCGCCCGCACGCCTTCCCTGCCGCCCTGATTGGCGGCGACGCCTTTGGAAGGGGCCGTGGTAATTTTAGGCCGGGAGCGGCAGCAGGTTGGCATGTGCCTGCCGGCACCGGGCAGGGCTGGGAGGGCCCGGCGGCGCTGCCCGACCCCCCTCCCGCCTCCCTCCGCCGGCACCCCCAGCCCGCGGCAGCCCGGGGATGATGCTCGGAGCGAGGGGTCCCCAGGGCACCCCGATTCCCGGCGGGATCTCAGCCCCTCCCTGATGTGGGATGAGCACGTAAGTCCTGGCGGCCCCCCCGCAGCTCTGCCCTGCTCGGCGCTGCCCTCGCTCCCGGGATCCCTCGGCCCATCGCGGCGCGGATCCCCCCCGGCCGGGCTGTTGTTTATCCCGACGGACCCGCCGGCGGGCGGGGAAGGAGGGGTTGGGGCCGTAACCCTCCCGTCTCGCCGCCGGCTCAAAATGGCTTCGTGGCGCGGTGGCTGCCAGGAGGGAGCGTCTGCCCGGAGCCGGGAGGGTGCCGAGCTCCGGGGGTGCCCCCCGTGGGACCCCACCCCGGTGGGGCACCCTCGGCACCCCCATGGGCAGCGCTCCGGCCTCGGGCAGCGTTGGCCTCGCGGTGCTGCCGCCGTGCCCTGCCCCTGCCACGCTGCCCACCCCTCCCTCCCCCCCTCCCCCCGGCACGGCTCCGGCGCCCCACTTTTGCTTTTCTTCGTTTTAATTCCCGGGATTAGGTTAAAACCCGTCTTCCAGGCTGGATTCCCCCCTCGCTCCCTTTGTCTGCGGCGCGGCGGCGGCTCCGCAGGGAGCGGCAGCCCCCGGGGCGGGCGGGGGGCGGCTGCTCCCCCAGATCCGCGGCTCCGGCTGCCGGGATTTGGGATGGGGGGGGGGGTTGAGGTGTGGTGGATCTGCTCTGCTGAGCCGGGCGGGGTGGGCAGCGAGGGGGGCGCGGCTGCCTTGGCGGCGGGAGGGTGGTTTTCGGGTGGATGGTCCCGGAATGGGGTGTGGGTGAGCGGCGGTGGCAGCTCCGGGCTCAGGGACGCCCTGGTGGGTGTGTGCTGTCCCTCCCTGCACGTGGGGACGAGGAGTGGGGTGTCCCCGGGGGGGGCTGTGATGGGATCTTGATGCTGGGGTGGGGCTGGGGGAGACAAAGAAGGTTGGGAGTGGGGAGGGAGCATCGGCTGGCTGGGGGCATGGTGGCATCCAGCTCCATGGGAACCCCCGTGGGGAAGCTGCCCAGGAGCAGGGATGGGGACTGGGGGTCCCCGTTGAGCCCCCCCAGCTGTGCATCCCAGGATGGGGCTCATCCCTTCCTGGGATCCTTCTCCCTGGCCTCCTGTGAGGGTCCATCCCTGTCTGTGCCTCACACGGGGCAGGGTGTTTGGGCCACCGGGGCCTGTTCGGGTCGTGTCACCTCCCTGGTTTTGTCACCTCCCCGGGGAGGGTGGCACTGGGGACACCACGAGGGAACTCAGGAGTCTTGGCATCCAAGGCCAGGTCCTGCCATCAGTGGCTCTTCTCCACCAAGCTCCTGCCAGGTCCAGGGGCTGCCGGGGGGCTACAGGCAGGACGTGGCCACGTGTCCCCTCGTGGGGGACAAAGCAGGAGGGACCCCCAGCAGTGGTGCTGCCCGGGGGAGAGCAGGAGCTGGGGGAGGTCTCTGCTCCTTCCCAAGGACTGTCTGCTGGGAAAGGATGGATGTTGGTTGGATTGGCCCTCGGTGCCAAACCCAGCTGGGGGGAACGTTTCCTGGGAAGTCCCTCTGGAGAGAGGCCGGGATGGGCAGTGCTGCGTGGCCGGGCAGGCAGAGGGCAGCCGTCCGGCACATCCCAGCTGGCACATCCTGGGGACCTGGAGCTCCTCCGCTCCCCCACGGGCAGGAGGTGGCCCTTGCAGGGGGGCTGGGGACAGAGAGGACCCACCGTGGGGCCTGGGGGTGCTGAGCGTGGGCAGAGGGTGCTGGAGTTGGGGTGAGGGCGTCCAACTGCGTCAGCGCGGGGAGGAAACGTCCCGTCACTCACATCCGACTGTTCGTTCCCTCCAGCTGCTGGGACAGTTCCCAAGGCCGGGCAGGGGACAGGGGTGGTGGCAGCGATCCCGTGGGTCCCCCTCGGGTGCTGGCACACAAACGTTTCCAGAGGGCAGATCCCTCCATCCCACCCCTTGGATGCTGGGGGTGCTGTACCCCAGGGTGATGGGTGCTGTACCCCAGGGTGGCTGTTCTGCCCCCATCCCCATCCCTGTCCTCATCCCCAGTTGTCCCCTGCCCATCCTTGTCCTGGTTTCTGGATGTCCTTTGCCTGGCCTGGTCCCTGCGTTTCCCCGTCCATTGCTGTCTGTCCCCTACCCATCCCTGAACGTCCCTTGCCCGCTCCTGTTCCTGGGTGCCCCCTGCCCATCCCGCTCTGGGATGGCAAACTGCAGGAGCTGCCATCCAGGCAGGACATTCCCGTGAGCGGGATCAGCCCCCTGCGGCCTCTTTCCAGCCCCGAATTCCCGGTACTTCCGCAGCAGCCGCCGGCAGCTCGGTCATTTATTTGTTCTGGTGGTGCCGAGGTTTCTCCAGGCGCCCGAGGAAGTCGTTGTTGACACAGACTTTCTTAATTGTGTCACGGAAAACTCTGCGCTTGGCAGCTGGGGTGTCCCGGGCCGGCATTCCCGGGAACGCAGAGTGGCACGGGCTGGCACCCCTGGGGCTGGGGGGGGCAAACCTGGGGGTGCAGGCAGGGAAACAGCTGCCCGGGAGGGACTCAGAGAGTGAGTTGGGGCTGGCACTGGCACTGGGACGTCACGTGGATGTGCCGGAGCCCCTGGCACGATCCCAGCTGCGCCCTGTCCCTGGTGTCACCCGGCATGAGCGGAATGCTGTGTCCCCCTGGCATCCTCCGTGTGCCCTGGGGGTGCTCTGAGGGTTTATTGCAGCCCTCACCGTGCATCCCTTTGCCCCACACGCCGTGGTCACCTTCTGCCACCAAAGAGCCTTTGAGGAGCTGTTTGCACTCCGAGATTTGGGTGTGGGAATTAATTTTCTCCGCGGTTGCTCAGGGGTGGTTTTGGGAGGCTCCGCTGCATCCAAGCGGCCTGAGCCAGGCCAGGCCCTGCAGGCTGTCCCCATCCCAGCTGTCCCCATCCTGGCTGTCCCTGTCCTGGCTGTCCCCATCCCTCTGTCTGCCAGCCCACGCTCTGTCCCTCCATCCTGCTGTTTCCCGTCCTTGCCGTTTCCTTTCCCTGGGGGTCTGTGTCAGCCTTTGTCCCTCCGTCAGCCCCAACCCCGGGTGTTTCCGTCCCCACCTCTGCCCGGGCCAGTCCCTGTCACTCCTGTCCCTCTGTCCTGGCGTTTCCTGGCTGTGTGTCCTTCTGTGCATCGCCTGGCCTTGGCCTCGCCCTGCCAGTGCCTGTCCAGCTGTCCTTGTCCTGCTGTCCTGTCATCCCTCTGTCCACTCCCTCTGTGCCCGTCCTGGTCAGTTCTGCTCGTGGTCCCTGTCCCTCTGTCTTGGCTTAAACTGTCCTGGGTGTCCCCTGCCCATCCCTGGATGTCCCATGTCCATCCCTGTCCTGGTTTTTGGATGTCCCTTGCCTGATCCTGGTCCCTGGGTGTTCCATCCCCATCCTTGTCCTGCTCACTGAGTGTCCCCTGTCCATCCTGGTCCCTGAATGTCCCGTGCCTGGTCCTGGTCCCTGAGTGTTCTCTCCCTGTCCCAGTCCCTGGGTGTCCCTCACCTGGCCCTTTTTCTGTGCGTTTCCTGCCCATCCCTGGGTGTCCCATCCCTGTCCCTGGATGTCCCTTGCCTGGCCCTGTTCCTGGGTATCCCCTTCTCATTCCCGGGTGTCCCATCCTGGTCCCTGAATATCCCTTGCCTGGCTCTTTTCCCAGGTGTCCTCAGCCCATCCCCGGGTGTCCCACTCCTGTCCCCGTCCCTCTGTGTCCCACCCCGGTCCTTGGGCGTCCCACACCCATTCCCGCGTGTCCCTTCCCTTGTCCCGTTCCTGGGAGTCCCCAGCCCATCCCGGTCGCGGTGTCCCCCGCCCGTGCCTGCTCTGGTTGTCGCGGTGCCAGCTCGGTGCCGGTCCGCGCTGTCCCGGTGCCGGTGCCGGTTCCCGTCGCCGCCGCCCCGGTGCCGGTGCCGGTGCCCGCGGCCGGTCCCTCCCGCCGGGCGGGCCGTTCCGAGCCGCCCCGCGCCCCGCCCGCCGCCGCGGGCGCCCGGAGGAGGCGGAGCCGCGACCGGGGCCGGGGCCGCCGCCGGCCCAGCCCGAGCCGAGCCCAGCAGAGCCGAGCCCAAGCCGGACCGCACCGCGCGGGGCCGGGCCGGGCCGAACGCGGCGGGACCGGACCGAGCGGGGCCGGACCGCAGAGCATCCCCCCGCACCGGGGCTGCGCCGAGCCGAGCCGAGCCGTGCGGAGCCGGGCCGGGCCGAGCCGAGCCCGCCCGCCCGCGCCCCGATGAATGGGATCGCCTTCTGCCTGGTCGGGATCCCGCCGCCCGCCCCCGCGGTGAGCGGCACTGGGAGCACTGGGGGGACTGGGGAGGCGGGGGGGGCTCACGGGAGCGGGGACTGGGAGGAACGGGGAGCGGCTCCCGGGGATGCTGGGGGGACTGGGGAGGCTGTAGGCTCGGGAATTAGGGGCTGGGAGGGAATGGGAGATACTGGGTGTGGGTTTGGGAGAGTAGGGATTTAGGGAACCGGGCGATGCTGGGGAGGATGTGGAGCAGGGACTGGGAGTGCTGGGTATGGCGCCGAGGTCGGGCAGTGGGGCTGGGGGTTGGGTGATAGCCCTGGGGGGTGAGACTGGCTCTGGGGCAGACCCTGGAACTGGGCTGTGGGTCAGGGCCAGCGGGACCGGGGGGGTCCAGTCACCCACACGATGCCACAGGCGATGGTGGCCACGGTGGCCTGTCCCCAGTGCCCAGCCACGGTGGCGTCGTTGTGGGCTGGAGGGGCTGTGGCGCCTGGATCTGACCTTGGAGCTGAGGGCGAGAGCCCAGGGCTGGGCTGCCCCTTCCCAGGACGAGACCCACAAACACCCACACGTCTCCTCCGAAACTCCCGGCTGGGCTCTCTCCCTGTGGCTCCGGCCGATCCATCCCTTCCAGCTCCTGGCACTGGGCAGGCAGCAACTCCCCAACGTGCCAAACAGCCCCTCGAGGTCAAATCTAGCCCCCCTAGCATTTGCTGACCTGTGGCGTGGGCACTGGCATCGCCTGGCGCCGCTAGACCGGAGGGCACCGGGGCGATTCCCATCTCCCCGTGATGCCAAGGAAGGCCGGCCCAGCCGCTGGCTAAATCCCCATTTCCTGCCCGTTTTATGCCAAATCCCGGCAAACCCTTGGGGTGGGGATGGGGACGGCACCGGCGGGACCTGGGGCGGGGGGTCCGGTGGCCGGAGGGGGCCGGTGGTAACGCCCGGGCGGGGATGCGGCCGCGGTGAGGGACTGGCACGGCGCCTGCTAATTTGAGCAGAGGTTGCACGTCCTCGCCCCAGAGCTGAATTTGGCCTCTGTTCCTCAGTTCCTGGTTTTTTGAACTCGGCTTCCTCGGCCCCGGCCATGGGGCTAATAACCGGCCTCAAAGGATTAATTGGGGTGTGCGAAATGGCTCAGAGATGAGGAGCTGCTCGTCGAGCGGCTGAGCATTAATCATGGTTTCTCCTCGGATTCCTCCCTGCTTACTCCGTACCGCTGAGCGCTGGCTCTTGGGTTTTTTGGGGGGGGGTTGAGCCTTGAAATCTCCTTTTCTGCGGCGTTTTGGGGGCGAAATGTGCCCTCCTGGGTGGGCGGCACCTGGAGCAAGACCCGAGTCGCTGGTTGAACTTGGGGTGCTGGGTGACTTGGGGCGCTGAGCGACTCGGGGGGGGGTTATTTGACCCCCACATCTGGGGAGGACGGTGCTTTGCAGTCCTCCAGCGAGGATTTAGTGCTGTGTAAGCAGAAATCCTGCCCAACGGCCGCCCCTGGGGCTGCGTGGCAGGGGCTGCGTCCCACCGTCCCCAAACCTTCGTCCGGTGCCTTCTGCCCTCACCCCCTCGTGGCTCCTTGCCCCTGTCCCCCCATTTACTGGCTCTGCTCGACAAATTGAGTTTCTTAACGCCTTTTTTTTTTTTTTCTCTCCTTTCTTTCTCCTTTCTTTCTGAACCCTGAACTTGAAAGACAGGAAAAGCCTGTGCTCGGGGCTGCTGCCGCAATCCCGCCTCGCCAGCGCGAAACCTGGCACCGGCGCCGGGCTGGGGCACGCAGCTGATGCCACCCCAGGGTCCCGCTGCCCACCTGGGGGGTTTTGGGGGAGTTTTGGAGGGGGTTTTGGAGCACTCCAACCTCTGTGGTTTAACCTTGACCCGTGTCATGTGCCCGGCACCTCTGGCACCCGTCACTCGCGCCGCGGGGGGACTGATGGGTGATGTGTGATCCTAAACCCCCCCCGGGGCTGGCAGCGCTGCCTGGCACCATCATCCAGTGTCAGCTGCCAAGGAACCACTGCTGGGCGTTATTTAGGGCTTGGGGACCGTGGGTTTGGGGACCACGGGCCGGGGGGACAGCTCTGGGTTGGGGTCAGAGTGTGGGTGCTGCTGGGGTGCAGGGGGTGCAGCAGGAGCAGCTCCTGGGGTGCTCTGAGACAGAGCCAGGGGCCCTCCCCGAGTTCATACAGAGCCACTCACTGGGAGAAAACATGGAGGGATGAGCGGGGGGGTCATGCTGGGAAGCTGCCGAGCCCCGGGATGGCCTTTTTATTCTCATTAAAGAGGAAAAAAAAGGATTAGGTTTCAAGTCGGTGCCGTCCCATTAATAAACCAAGTTTGTCTTCAGCAGGCAGCAAGACCTGATTTAAAAAGGAGTGGAGATAGATGACCTATTTTAAGCTCTCAAGTTGGAAAATATCGACCTGGCCGCCCGTGGCCCGCGAGCGGCGGGGCCGGGCCGTGTCAGCCGCGCCGTGCCAGTGCCTCCCGCTCCCAAAACCCGGCTTTCCAGGAGCCAACCCCGGCTTGGGAAGCAGGGTGGCTGCTCCAAACCTGCCGCCGACCTCCTGCCCACGGCCCCGACTCCTTTTCTGCGGCTGCTTCTCCCCAGGAGTTCATTAAGCCCCAGGAGTTCATTAAGCCTTCCCTAATTGCCCGCCCGGGCCGTGCCACGCCGGGCACACCTTCGTGTTGCAAGACCCGCCGTCCGACAGGGAATCGGCCGCGTTCCCGCCGGGATTGGTCTCCCTGGGGCCCACGGCCCTCGCAGAGGGTTGGTGTCTTGGGGTGGGAGGACGCTGGGATGTGGGGTCGGCCCCGTTCCCGAGCCACGCTGGGGAAATGGGAGCTGGAGGGTGAAGATGGAGCAGGACTCTCCTTAGGGGAGAGGGGCTGAGTCACCACAAAGTGGCCAAAATGAGGCACCGGTGACCGTGGGGACGAGCCTGCTCTTGCCCGGGGATGGAACCCCGTGGAGTCCCCCGTCCTTTGCTTCCTTAAGACCCTGCTGCTGCAGGAAGGAGCTTGGCATGCCAGGAGCCAGCCCAGGGGAGGGAATAGGTCCCTGCCGTAGCCCTGAGCCCTGGCCCAGCCCCGGGGGGCCGTGTCCCCCCGCCATGGGCAGCCAGGCAGGTCTGGGGGCTCTGCAGCCCCCCCCCGCTCACCCACCGCCGGTGGCACCCCCAGACCTGTCACCGCACACCCCGGGGCGACCTCCCCGCCGTCCCCCCGAGGGCAACAGTGGGTCCCTTGATGGGCCCGAGCGCGTGGGGCGGCCCCGGGGCGGGTGGGCCGGGGCTCGGTGGCTCTGGGGGACAATCGGGCCATTGTGGCTCATAGTGGCTCTTTCTGTGCCGCGCCGGGCGGGGGCCGGGCTGCGGGGCCAGCGCTTTCGGGGCGAGCCCCGGTCCCCAGCGGGGCTGGCGGTGACTGGTGTGGCCCCAGTGGCAGGACACCGCTGTCCCCGGGCGGGGAGGGGACGGAGGGCGGGCGGGCTGGACGTTTGGCCGCTGGACGAGTGTGGGCAGCGGAGAAATGTTGGGCTGCTCCCGATCTCAGGGAAATGTTGGGCTGCTCCCGATCTCAGGGAAACGCTGCTGGGCCTCGGTGCCAGGGCGCTGTGGGAGCGTGGCGTCCCCAAAGCCGTGTCCCCAGAGCTGCCTCCTGCCCGTGCTGTGGCTGGAGGGGGGGGCTCAGGACCCGCCTTGGCTCTTTATTTTCACCGCCCAGAGGGATGTGGGATTTGGCACTTCCATGCATCCCCTCCATCCGAGCGGGATGCCCACCCTCCCCAGCCCTCAGGAGCTCCAGGGGGGTCCCCCACATGGGTGGGAGGTGCAGCCCCAGCCCGGGCCCCCTGGCCTTGAGCGGGGCAGAGGCTGGAAGGAGCAGGAGCAGCCTTGCCCTGACCTCCCCGGGTAGGATTTTCCGCCGTGGAGAAGCGGGAGCGCAAGGTGCCTCTCGGAGCCGCCGCAGGAAATGGCTCATTGTTAGCCCAGCTGAAAAAAACAGGGACCCAAAAAATTGCAGTAATGAGGCCAGCTTCTATTTGAGGGTTTCCATGGGAAAAACAGGAAACGGAATCCTGTTACTTTTCTAGGGCCCGCTGCCGATAACGCCGTTTTTAGGACGGGGCAGAGAATGAGGAGGAGGAGGAGCTGGGGATGAAGGCAGCACCAGCATGGCCTTGTTGGTTCCACTTCCTCATGGGCTGGGAGATAAACTCCTCCTCGGTGTGGCTCTGGCTCGCAGTTTCCCAACCCCTCTGGCATGGGGGCCATCGGGAACATTCCCACTGAGGTCGGACCTGTTCTGGCTCCAGTGTGTGTGTCCCCAGCACTTGTCCCTGCCTTGGAGCAGCTTTCCCTGCTGGCACTCGGGGTTAAGGGTAATCCCTACGGGCTGGGGACCTGAGAGACCCAGGGTAGGGGCATGGAGAGACTGCAGGGCTTCACAGGCTGTTGGTGACCCAGGGAGCTGCTGCATGAACGGGGTGCAGTGTCCCCCAGAGTGCCTCTGGCTGGCCTGGGATGTGGCCCTGGGAAGCCCTGAGCGTCTGTGGGTCTGTCCCCTGTGGGTGTCTCTGCTGTGGGGCTGGAGGTGCTGTGGTGGGCTTCAGGAGGGCCAGGATGGAGCCGTGTCCTGCCCTGGATTTGTGACACGGGTGGATTTGTTTTGTGAGCGGAGGTTCCACGTGGGCACACTCACTTCGGTGTGGTGGCATCAGCCCGTGTCGTGGTCACCAGCAGGGCTGTGAACGGGGGCAATCCAACAATCCTGGCCCAGGAATCCTGCCAGGGATGCCAGCAGTGGTGGGGAGCAGCACAGGCAGAGCCACGTGGCCAGAGAGCCGCAGTGGGCACCAGGGCTGGCAGGGAGAGAGGTCGGGAAAGGGGATGAGTCTCTCTGGCTCCATTCCCAAATGTCTCTCGATGTGGCAAGAAGGGCCCCCCCAGCTGAGGTGAACCAGAGCCCTCTGGAACTGCTGCTTTGAGATGTGTCAGGAATGAGATCCCTGTGGAGCTGGGACTGGTGTCCCGATGTGGAGGCTGCCGGGAGGGAGCTCGGTTTGGCCACGGGACGGAGCCACACGGGACTGACGAGGAGTCCGAGTCCGGGAAGGAGATGATGAGTCTGAGTCTGTGAAGGAGATGATGAGTTGAGTCTGTGAAGGAGATGATGAGTCTGAGCCCGTGAAGGAGATGCTGTCAAGATAAAAGTTTGCCTTGGGAAGGAACCAGGAGATTTCCTTCCCCGCGTTAACACCCAAACCGGAGCGGGAGGAATGTCCGAGAGGCCGTTTGTGGCTCCTCTGCTCCGCTTCTCCTTGGCTCCGGTGTCACCTGGGCAGTGTCACCCCCTTCCCAGCTGTGTCGGGTGATGGGAATGCAGGTGTGTGTCCTTGGCTGGGCAGGGGACTCCGGTGTGGGGTGGGATTTGGCAGTGCCCGTCCAGCTGCTGGATCTCCCGTGGGACCCCTGCCCTGTGCCATTCCTGGAGCTGAGGACAGGGACCCCCCCCAGCCTGTGCCCGAGCTGTGAGTCCCAGTGGCTGTTCCTGGTTTCCCTGTGAGGTCTGTGGGGTTTGTGGGGGCCCAGCGGTGCTGGGAGGGGCTCAGGGGGTGCTGCCTTGTGAGGCCGTGGGAAAAGAGGCTGTTGGGAATCTCGGTGGGTGCTTGGAGCAAACCCTGGATTCCCACCCTCCCCATGAATGGTGCATCCATCCTGGCAAGTCCCTGCCCAGGCTGGGACATGGCATAGATGTTTCCTGGGGGGGCCCTTGGGGTTCTGTCTCCATCACTGAGGTGTCTCTCCCTCCTGTTCCCAGTGCTGCTGCTCCCACGTGGGATGTGCATCTGCTCCCCAGGGCTCCCAGCCTGCCTTCCTCCCATTCCCGGGGGGATACAGCAGTGTGGTACTGAGGGGGGGGCATCCTGAGGGGCAGGGGTATCCCAGTGGGCAGGGAGCATGCGCTGGCTCTGTGCAAGCCAACGAGCACTCCCCCAAATCCCCGCTGAGCTGCAAAGCTCCTCAGCCCTGGTTCGAGTTAAAGAGAATTAAAATGCTTTCTCCTGCGGGTCCGTAATCCCAGAGGCTGGGGCAGGGCCAGGAGGGATGCCCGGATGCTCCCGGCGTGGTCACCTGGGTGCTGCCCCCCGTTCTCCTGCCACCTCATCCCCCAGGTCAGGTCCCGCTGCCGGAGCATCCCCACCCTGCCCAGGGTGCCTGGCGGGTACAGGCAGCCCCTGCCTGAAGGGAGCCTCAATCTGGGCTCTTTTTGGGGGTGCTACCTGGGACCAAGGGGTGCGGGTGGGACCCCCGTCCCCCCTTCCCCACCGCAGGTGGGAGCTGGCAACAGCTTTGCCATATGAGGGCTGGAAGTCGGTTATTGTCTCACCAGGGCTTTCTCCTCCTCAAAAATCCTATTAAAACCTCATTTTTCTGACCCTAATCTCAGCTGGCCGTTCAGGAGGGATTAGTGTTTGCCCCCACCCGGCCCCGCTGGATCCGGGCTGGAGGAGCCTCCTTCCCACAGGGAAGGAGGGTCGGTGGGTTCCGAGCCCAGCACCAGGAGCTGCCTGTCCCTGTGTCCCTGTGTCCCTGTGTCCCTGTGTCCCTGTGTCCCTGTGTCCCTGTGTCCCTGTGTCCCTGTCCCTGCCCGAAGGGTGACGTTATCCTCGCCGCGTGCCAGGGCCAGTGATGGCCCTGCTGGCAGAGGCTGCAGCTGGTGGAGCCAGGACATGTCCTCATCTGGGACCACTGGCTCCATCCTGGGATGTCACCAGGATCACAGCAGGGTGGGAGAGCTCTGGGAGCAGCAGGTGTGTGATGGGGGGGGTGGCACTGGTGTAAAATATAAAAAAGACCCCCCCCAAAAAAGGCACGTGCCCCGTCTGGGACCACCGGCTCCATCCCGGGGGTGTCACCGGGGTCTGAGCAGGGTGGGAGAGCTCCAGGAACAGCAAGTGTGGGACAGGGAGATGGGAGACCCCCCCAACACAGGCAGGTGTGGGAGCAGAGCACATCCCCAGCTGGAACCACTGGCTCCATCCTGGGAGCGTCACCAGGGGCTGGGCAGGGTGGGAGAGTTTTGGGAACATCAGGTGCGGGATGGGGGGTGGCAATGGTGTAAAATATGGAGACCCCAATACAGTGAGGCAGGGAGGGCAGGGGGCTGCCTTCACACAGCCCCTCCGTGCCTCAGTTCCCCTTCGTGGAGGCGATGCTGGCAGGGGTCCCTGCGACCCTCCCCGTCCGTGTGTCCCCGTCCGTGTGTCCCCTGCCCGCGCGTGTCCCGGCGTGCCGGCAGCGGGGCCGGTGCATGCCGGGAGCGCTGCCTTCCCCCTTTGCTCCTGTTTGGCTGCGTATTTAGGACACTCCTGTGCAAAACACAAGTATTTTGGAAGGCGTCCAGGCAGCGCTCGCATTCCTCGGGGTGGAATCTGCCCCCGCGAACGCCGCCTGACCTTTCCCGCTTTGGGCTGCGGGAACAGTCCCAGGGGCCGTCCTGCCCTTGTGCACCCACCCCAAGGGGTTGGGGACCCCCTCCCCACACCCCCCCAGGCTGCCCGGGCGCTGCAGGAAGGGCTGAGTGGAGGTGGCAGGATGGGGCCTGCTGTCTCCAGTGCTGCTGCAGGACCCCCGGGGGCCCCCAGCCCACCACACCGGGCCCCTTTGCCCCCTCTCAGCTGGAGAGTGAAGCCCCCCCGGGCGCTGCTCGCACCCACAGCCCCGGCCGGTTGCTCCGGCCGGGCAGCTCTGCGTGCTGGGACGTGCCAGCCGCCTGTCCCCAGGCTGGGGCGAGGGCACGGGGCTGTCCCCGGGGTGGCTCCCGCGGGAGACCCCCGGCACAGGCGCCGGGTGCCATCAGGGTGGCCCCGGGGTGGAGCTGATGGCGGGGATTTGGCTCCCACGTTTCCCCGTCCCTGTTTCTCCCCGGCGTGGAGGCCCCTGAGGGTGCCCTGGGTGTGCCGGGGGTGGGCAGATGGGGGCACGGCTGCCACCGAGCCAGCCAGTGCAGCCCCCCCGGCGGGGTTGGGGTGGGCGCTGGGGCTGTTTTGAGGCACCTTGGCCGGGGTGGGCGCTGGGCACCAAAGCGTTGCCAGCGTGCAGGGGGTTCGTGTGTGTCACCGCGCCCCGGGACTGTCCCCTCGCTGGTGGCCGGTGTGTGGCATCACCCTGGTGGGCTGGGGCCGAGGGCGGGAGGGGGGGCAGAGGAGAGGAGGGGGTGAGACGCACGAGGGGGTGTCTGGCCCCGAGGCTGCGGGCTGCAATCCCAGCAATGCCCGGCATTTCCCCGGCGTGGCCGCACGTGCCTCTCCTCGGCCTCCAGCACGGCAGGAATGCAGCGCGGGACCCCCTCGTGCGGGGACAGGGACGGGCAGCGCGGGGGGAGCCGGGGCAGGGGGGCACTGCCCACCCCCAGACCCGGCCCGGGCTGGGTGTCTGCGGGTGCCGGGCTCGCCAAGGTGCTGCTGTTTTAACTTGTTCCTCCCAGATTTTTGCTGCCGTGGTGGAGAGCGGGGGGGGGCACCGAGAGGGGTTGTGGGGTGGGCTGGGGAAGGGGGGGTTTGTCCCCGTGGAGTAGAACCAGCAGGGAGGGTGGTTTGTTGTGCCTTGTGTGCCCAGTGTTGACTGGGGAGCCCGGATCAAACTGTGGGGGCTGGTGGCTCTGTGCCGGGGGGGGCAACAGGGACCTCTGGGTGTCCCCAAAATGGGAGATGGGGCTGTGGGGGGACTCTTGGATCAGCTCCTGGTGGGAAGTGCCCTTGGAGCCACCACTCTTTGCCGCAGGCTCTGAGCAGAGAGGGCTGGGGGGGAAGTGTCAGTCTCTGGGGTGATATTTTTGGCCTCCAAAGGGTTGTTTTGGTCTCCAGGGGGCTCTTTGGGTCCTGAGGGTGCTGCCCCAGCAGAGCTTGGGGCAGGATGTGTGTCCCTGCTGCCTGGACTCTGCTGGATGCCGGGGACAGAGAGGGGACCCGGAGTGTCTGAGAGCCCCCACTGGCTCCCCCCTGGCAGGACCCGGTGGTGACAGGGAGGGGACACGCTGCACCCCCGGGCTGTCCCTCTCCCTGTCCCCGGCATCGCCCGGTGCCCTGCGGAGAGGAAGGAAGGAAGGGGCCGGGAGGAGGGAGAGGAGGAAGCGGGGAGGGTGGGATGCTGCCCGGGGTGATGGAGGAAGAAGGGGGCGGATTAAAAAAAAAAAAAAAGAAAAAAAAAAGAAAAAAGAGAAGAAAAAAAACGTAAAAAAAAATGGAAAGGTCCGTGGGCAAAAGTGACACCGCAGGCGGGGCGGGGGGGCGGGGGGGGGGTGGGCTGGGGGCGGGTGGCTGGCTGGGGGCGGTGGGCTGGGCACTGATCCCTGCCAGCAGCTGGAGCCTCAGCCCGCCAGCCCAGCCGGGACGTGTGGCTGGTTCATCCCTCCATCCATCCCTCCCTCCCTTCATCCATCCATCCATCCATCCCACCCTCCATCCAGCCGGGAGGCTGGGGGGGTGGCTGGGTGGGGGCTGCGTTGCCGGCGGGGGGGGGTGGGCTGTGAGCGAGCGATCGAGCGGCGATGCGGGTGTGAGCGGCAGCGGGTGTGAGCGGCCCCGGGTGTGAGCGGCCCCGGGTGTGAGCGGCACCGGGTGTGAGCGCCCGAGCCCACCCGGGGGGGGCTGCCGGGACCCCATGGGGGGGGTGCCGACCGCCGGCTGAGAGCCCCCCCAGCGCGGCGGGATGGTGGAGGAGAGCGCGGGCGGAGGGGCGCGGCGGGGTCCCTGCCGCCCCCCGCCAGCCCCCAGCCCCAAAAGGCTGTGGAGCGTGGAGCGCTCCGGGAAGGGCTGGCGCCTGGAGCGCCCCGTCGGGGTGGATTGCAGCTCGCCCGAGCCCCGCTGCATCTGGCTGAGCAGCCTCCGCCGACACGCTGCCGCCCCCGACCCCCGCCCGCCCCCGGCCCCCCGCCCCGGCCGCGGGGGCAGAACCGACAAGGGCCGCCGGGTGAGAACCGAGAGCCGGGGGTCGCGCCTGGTTTGGGGGGGCGGGGGGGGCGCCTTGAAGGGATTGGGGGGTCCCACAGGGCAGGGTGGGGTGTCACAGCTCCCGGACTGTGGTGTGTCCCCTTCGTCTCCTCCTGTGCTGGGGTCGGGGGTGGGGGTTCAGGCTCCTGCTCGTGGAGGTGTTTTGCTCCCGGTGCTCAGCTCGCCGTGTTTGGGAGGGGGGGATGGATCCTGCCCCCCCCCCCCCTGCCCCGGGGTGCAGGGAAAACACTCCTTTGTTCTGCAGGAGTGGGACACCGGTGGGAATTACCCATCCCTTCGTGTCCCCGTGGGGGTGGGGAGGTGACGTGGGGTACAGGGACCTGGTGACACCTCTGCTGGGGGATAAAGGACCTCATGGGAATTAGGGTGACTTGGGTGGGGGCCTCTGGGTGTCACAGCCGCTGGCACAAGCTGTGCCAAGGATCAAGGGGTTCCTCCCCATCCCTGCAGCCTTCATGGGATGGGGGCCCAGGAGAACTGGGATAAGGAGGATGAGGATGCAGCTGGTGGTATTGCAGCAGAAACCCCCAGGATGAGGTTAAATAAAGCCAAAAATCTGGGAGGAGGAAGAGGGCTCTGAGGACAAACGGCTGAGGTGACAAATTGGGTGCCAACCCCACTGCGGGGGGGGTGAACAGGAGCATCTGCAGGGCCATGAGCCAGCGTGGGGGGGGAGATCCAAACCCGCGACTGGGGGGGCTTTGTAGCCCGACAAAAGCTTCAAGTCAGGATGGGAGAGGAGGGAAACCGAGGCACGGCGGGCGGGACGGTGCCACCACCACACCTGGGCACCGTGTCACCGTGTCACGGCCGCCACAACAACAACGGGGACACGCCGCCCTCCCCGCGGGCCGGTGCCGCCGTCGGTGTCTCCTCGGAGCATCCATCCTGCCCTCTCCCCGGGGCCTGTCTGTGCCGGTTAAAATCAGCAGGGGCACATTCAGCTGTCAGCTTAAAAATAATCCGGCGAGCCGGGGCCGGCACAATGGAGGGCAGATGGGCCCGGGCGCCGCCGGGATGCTCCGACCCCGCCGCCCCCGGGGATGGGGGTCCCGCGGGAGCGTGGGGTGCCTGCTGCCATCTGGGGTTGGGTTTTCCGTTGGGATTGAGCGGCGCAAGGCGGGGGGGGGTGGCAGGGGGCTTGTGGGGGACTTTGCTGCCTGTGTGGTGTCGGGAGGTATTGGGGTTTTCCGGCTCTCTCCCATGGTGGGGTTTGGGGTGTTCTTTCTGGTTTGGGGTGTGGGAGCACCCGGAGCGGTTGTGCCTCCCTGCCAGGTTGTGCAGCAGGGGGGGAGCGGGTGGGTGGGGGCGATGCCTCGTGCCAGAGGCGTGTCCTCACCCCAGGGACCCCATCCCCAGGGGGACGGGACCCCCGTTCCCAGCGTGGGCTCCGTGTGGGACGTGCTGGACAGGGGGTGCAGCCTGGCCCCGCCGAGCTGCCGTCAGATCTCCCCACCGGCAGCGAAAAGGCCCACTCAGCACAGGCACAGACAAAGGCTTTTTGTGCCTTGTCCCTTTGTGTCCCTTGTCCCTGTCCCCTCCCCGCTCCCCATCCATCGCTTCCACCCAGACAGCCCCTGAATTTTAACACCCTCGTCCCAGGATGGGCTGATTCCAACGGCTGCAGCAGGGAAGGAGCTGCCACTCGGGAGCGGATCCCGGTGGATCCACTGCTCTGCCTGTCCCTCCAGCTCCCAGATTGCCAGTTTCTCCTGTTTTAGCAGAGCTGGGTGCTCCCAGGGCATCAGGCAGTGCCCTCTCCTCCCCTTGGCCACGGAGCTGCTCCCGCTCCAGCTGGGCTGGCGGATGTGCAGCCAGATGTGCAGCCAGATGTGCGGCACAGGGAGCAGCACCGTCCCTCACCGGGGCTGTGCTAAACCCTCCTGGCCTCAGCCAGGGTGTTGGGACTCCCGGATGCCTCTCCCAGCTCCCTGCCTCGGTGCCAGGAGAGATGCCCGTGGCTGCTCCAGCTCCGCCACAACCCCATTGCCCCTCCCAGCACTGGCACTGGGAGCTGTGGGATGGAGCCACATCCCCTTTGGCCCCATCTGCTGCTCTGGGCAGTGTCCCTTGCCAGATCCCAACACGGTGCCAGGTCCCTGCTCCGGCTCGGGAAGCATCACTCATCCCACCACCTCCCGGACGGCTCTTTCCGCCTTGCCCAAGGTTATTGCCACGGCATCACCAGAAGGGACCTTTTGTCCCCAAGTCCCTCAGCCATCCGCCCCCATCCCTCCTCCTGGGTCCCATCCACACCCCCAGGCACAGCTCATTTATTTTTATTTCCTTTCCATTCATCTTCTTCCCAAAGGTCCCACGCGAGGAGTCTGGGGGGGGGGAGATGCTGCTGGGCTGGGTGGGCTGTGGGGGCTGGAATTTGCCGCTGGAGGGCTGGGAATAGGGAGGAATAGGGATGGGGGGGGTGTCTTAGGAGTGGAGCAGCCTTTTGGGCAGAGCTCAAGGGGTAGGCACGTGGGGGGGCTGGTCCTGTACCCCCCCTCCCCTCTCCAGAAGTGACATCTTATCCTTGTCCCCCCCTCACAGCCGACGCCGGGCCGGAGAGATGGAGCATCCCCGAATGCCAACGTGCCCCCGGAGGGGGGGTCCTTCCCCTGGGTGGGGCCCAAGACAGTGGTGCTGCGGAAGAGCTCCCAGGGGGGGTTCGGCTTCACCCTCCGCCACTTCATCGTGTACCCCCCGGAGTCGGCCGTGCACTCGGCCAAGGTAGGGCCGGGAGCTGGGGGGGCCTGGGGGGGCCTGGGGGGTCCTGGGGGGTCCTGGGGACACTGGAATGCTGTGGTTGGATGCAGTGTTTGGGCTGGGGGTGGGCAGGTGGGCTCTGGGAGATGAGGAACGAACCATCCGTCATCACCTGCTTTGTTGGGGTTCCTGGAGCTGCCCCCACCCCCCATGGGTGTCCCTGGAATGGAGGAGCCCATGGAGCTGCTGGGAGATCTGGGAATCAGCAGCACCTCTGGATCATTTTGGGATGGGACACGGCTGCTTGTGGGAACAGGGAGAATCCCTCGGCCCCGAGAGATGGCTCCAGCATCCTGGGAATGGCAGGAAAAGGCACTTCAGAGCCCTCAAGGCCAGCAAGGCCCAGTGGATTTTTGGGTCCCAGGCTCCTGGCCATTGGTGGGAGCCTTCCAACTGGATCTGCCCCGGGATCTGTGTCCAGCTGCAGCCGGACCCTCTCCAGGTGCTGCCTTTTGGGGGGACTCAGCCCTGGGTTGACCCTCCTGCACCCCCTGAACTGCCAAGAAGCCCCAATCCAGGCAGCACCTTCAACCCCCCTGGATGGAGGGATCCCATGAGCAGCTTCCAGCCTGGATGGAGCCCTCTGCACCTGAAGGGACGAACCAGCTCCGATCTCCTGGAATTTGGAATCCCCTTCTCGCCTCGCTTTCCGCGGCAGCGGCTTTGTGTGGATGAAGGGAGAAGAGTCTGGGAGCCAAGTGATCCGTCACTGCTCCAAGCCTGGATGGACCTGGATGCTCCCATCACCCCCGGAGCTTCAGAGCTGCCCCACGGCTCCGGCTGCCCCACGGGCTGGCGTTGGCAGACAGGGAACTGCGGTGGGAAGTGAGTCACAGGGTGGGGAGAACCGACTCGCCGGAATCCCCGCTCAGCATCCTCCGTCCCGGCGCTTTTCCTCGTATTCTGCTTCCCCAAAATCCTTCCTGTCTTCCCGCCCCGGGAACACGGACCTGCCCCGTCTCCGGCAGCGTCGCCCTGGTTCTGCCGTGGGAACGGCCTGGAGCTCCTCCAGACCCACCCGCTCGCTCCCGCCTCTCCAAAGGATCCTCCGGGAGCGAGGGATCGATCCTGCCCCGCTGGGCACCTGGGCCGAGCCCTGCCGGGGCGGCCGCGTGGGAAGGAGCCGGATCAGCGCCGGGAGCTGGGGATGCTCTTGGAAAGAGGCTGGGAATAGCTGCGGGCCGCGGAGCCGGCGGGGCAGGGCGCGGCGGGGCTGGCTCAGCACCCGCGGGGGGCCGGCAGCCGGCCAGGTCCGGGGGCTGAGTTTCGGTGGGTTGACTCAGCAGGGAGGAGGGTGACGGTGCCGGCGGTGGTGCCGCGTTCACCGCGCGCCGCGTTCGGCACCGCCCGGCCCTGGGAGCGCGGCTGCCGGGATGCCCCGGGGGCCGGGAAGGGCTCTGGGATGCCACGGGGCGAGGAGGGGCAGGGAGGGGGTGAGTCCGTGCCTCCAGGGGTTCTCGGTGGCCCCACGGTCCTGCCCTGGCACTGTGGCAGCCGCTCCTGCGTGCCGAGGCCGTGGAATGTGGCTCTTCCTTCCCACCACCGGGAGTGATGGCTCCAGCCCTCTCCTCCTCGCTGGGAATGTCCCCCTGTTACACTGGGAAGGACACTGGGCCCTTCCCAGCACCCTGGAGGGACTTGGTGCCCTGGGGACATTAGTCTGTGTCCCCACTGGCTGGGGGACGGGGCCAGGCCTGTGTCCCCCCCCAGAGATGGAAGGATCTGGCACTGGTGGAGTGAAAATTCCCGTTCCAGGTGCCCAGGTGCCTTCTTGGGACACGTGTGTGGGGCTGAGGAGCCCGGGGTGCTCCGTGTCTGCGTTGGGGGCTCAGCAGTGTGGATGCAGCACCCCGTGTCCTGTCCCAGCCTGGGACCCCCCTGGGCACCGTGGCTCTGCTGGGGGGTCCTCACGGGTGAATGTGGGATAGAAGGGTGGGGATCCACCAGCACAATTCCCACCCCACGGGACAGATCCATGTGGCTCCCAGGGCTGTCCCCTGCCCGTGGCTGGGAAGGGGGTGCAGGACCCCTTTGCCACCCCCCTGCAGTGCCCACTGCAGCCCTGGCAGCCCACCCCAAGCAGTGGGAGGCTGCAGAGATGGGGAGGGACAAGGATTCATCCCACAGATGAGATGGATCCCTCCCCTGGCACCGCACTGTGGGGGCTCAGGCTCTCCCTGACCAGGCTTGGTGGCCCCGGGCGAAGGGTGAGATGCCACCCTGGAGCCCCTTTCCCACTCCCCTGCCCCAAAACTGGCCCCTTTCCCATCAGCTGGGTGCGGGGGGCTCCGTCAGATCCCACTGCCCGCCGGGGCCACGCGGGCGGCCGGGATCCGGTGTCAGGAGGTAATTTTAGCCGGGGGCAGTGGAGGCCAGAGGGACGCGCCGGCCCCGCCGGGGGCTTCGTGGGGCTGCCACCCCAGCCCCCTGTCACAGACCCCACCACCAAATCAACGCTTTTCCCTTCTCTTGGCAGGAGGAGGAGAATGGGAACCGAGCAGGTGAGTGCTGGCGCTGCCACGGGACCCCCGGGGTGGGCACGGGGGGCACGTGGCTGTCTCGGGCTGCAGCGGGCGTTGCTGTGGCTGTGGCTGTGACCACAGCCCTAAATTTCAGCTGGAGGTGAAGTGACACAGTGCTTTGGCAGCACTTTGGTGGCACTTTGCGCCCTGGAGGGGCTCGGTGTCCCCAGAACCCTTCCGGAGCTTTGTTGGACATCACGCCCGGGGGGGAGGTCTGCCCGCAGTGAAGGGGGGGCTGCGGAGTGGCCAGTGCTGGCCCCCGCTGAGCACGGGGTGTTTGGGGACAGGGACACGGCCCCGCTGAGCTCCTGGAGGCTCCCGGTGACGTGAGTGAATGTGAAGGTGTCAGAACGGATCGGCGCTGGCGCGGTGACGCGGCGCCGGGGCCGTGCTCCCCGGGGAGCCGGTGCGGGCGGCGCTGCCAGAGCCGGCACCCAGCGCCCAGCAGGGCCGGGGGGCTCTGACCTCGGGGTCTGGGTGGTCTCGGGGAGGTTTGGAATCCCTCGTGGGCTCCGTGCCCACCCGCCCACCCGGCACTGGTGGCTTTTGGTCTTTCACAGGGGACTGGGGGTGACGGGGACCAGGAGCTGCCCCGAGTGTCGGGCTTCCCCCTGGGCAGGATCTGTGTCCGCAGGGCAGGGCTGGGGGAGGCGAGGAGGTGACCACGAGGGGCCAAACGTGCTCCTTGCCGTGGGGTGGTCCTGGCTGTGCCGGCAGCTCCCTGATCGTGTGTCCCCACGGAGCAGGTCCCCCCCGGAGCCGCCTGGAGCCCATGGACACCATCTTCGTGAAGAACGTGCGGGAGGACGGGCCGGCCCACCAGGCCGGGCTGCGCACGGGTGAGTGGGGACACGGGGCTGGAGATGGCCCCAGGCTGCTCCTGGGATCCACGGGATGCTCCTCTGCCAGGGACTTCCTTGCTTATTTTGCTCTTTTTCTTGCATTCCTTCTTTTTTCTCCTCCTTCTCTCTGCTCCCTGTGAGTGCTCTGCTCTCTTGCTCTGCTCAGAGCAGCGCTGGGGTCCCCGTGGGTCAGGCTGGTTTTGGGGTCCCTGTGGCTCCTCTTGGCAAAATCCCCGTTCAAACCCTGCCGTGAGTGACCGTGGGGACATCCAGGTGCCACCACGGCCTTGTGGTGACACTGTGCCCTCCTGGGGCTCTGCAGGTGACCGGCTGGTCAAGGTGAACGGGGAGAGCATCATCGGGAAAACCTACTCGCAGGTCATCGCACTGATCCAGAACAGGTGGGTCCCCTTCCTGCGGGTGGGAGGTGACGGGATGGGGACACGTCACAGCAGGCACTGTCCCCCTGGGTGTCACTGGGATGACAGGAACCCTGAGGCAGGGAAACAGGGACAGGCAGTGATGAGCTGTCACCGTCCCGTGGCGATGGGGACGTTCATCTCGTGGGGGTGAGATTGGGGGCAGGTGGGGACCGACCCTGTCCAGCCTGACCCCCCTGTCCCCTCTCCCCAGTGACGATGTGCTGGAGCTCTCCATCATGCCCAAGGATGAGGACATCCTCCAGCTGGTGAGTTTGCCAGGCAGGTTTCAGGGACACTTGGGGACAGGGCTCCACCAGCATCCTGGGAGGATCGATGGGTGCAGAGATGGAGGTACCAGGGGTCCAGGGCAGGAACATGGGGGACGTGGCCTCTGTTTTTTGGGGACATCCTCAGGCATAGCTGGAGGATGAGTTGCTCTGGATCTCAGGGTTTGACTTACCCTTGGAGCACCCCGGGTGCCTCTGCTGTTGGTGAGCTGGGAGCTGGGGGTGACAGTGGCCCTGCAGGGTGGCCTGAGCCAAGGGGTGTGAGGGGGCCTTCTCCTGGTGCTCCTCTGGTCCTGTCTTGGGTATTAGATGACACCACTGCTCGTCCCCGGCCTGGGGGTCCCATTCCCATGGAGTTTGGGGGGTCTTATAGCCCTGGCAAGGGGGGGGTCTCCCATCTGTGCCTGCTCCGGGCTCTGGGAATCCCCCGGTGTGGAGTCAGAGGTGCCTGTGAAACGTGAGATGGGAGAGCTGGGCCGGCCGTGACGGGGTATTTTAGGAAGGAGGGGAGGGGAGAGCGGAAGGGCTGGGGTTGGTGCTGGGGAGGGACCCCATGGGAAAGCAGGACCAGGGTGGCAGGAACCAGGTAGGGAGCACAGCTCGGGTAGGGAGGAGCAGAGATCATTCCTACAGTGGGAATGGGAGGACTGTGACCCCGTCCCCCCGCCCTGACCCCGTGTCCCCCCACAGGCATATTCCCAGGATGCCTACCTGAAGGGCAACGAGCCGTACTCGGGCGGGGCACAGAGCATCCCCGAGCCCCCTCCCATCTGCTACCCACGGAAGACGTACCCCTTCCAGGCACGGGGTGCTGAGCCCCCCCCGGGCCAGCCGCCGGACCCCCGCGCCCACCGCCCCTCTGCCACCGGCCCCTCTGCCACCGGCCCCCGGAGCGACGCCGGCGGCAGCCCCGCACACCGCCCCGAGGATCCGCAGCCCGGGGGTCCCCCCCCGCGCCCCCACGGGCACCCCGGCTCCTTCTCCCGCCCCGGCTGCCCCGGCAGCGCCACATCCTCCGTGCCCGACCGCTACGGGATGCCCCCCCCCGCCGCCGCCACCACCTCCTGCCACGCGGCCCCCAAGCACCTCCCGGAGCACCGGACTCACTGCGGCTTCCAGGAGGCCGTCGGGGGGTTGTCGGGGGCCGGGCGGCCCCCCCGGGACGTGGCCCAGCGCGTGCCCGGGCGCCAGGAGTGCCAGCAGGCTCTGTCGCGCTGGTTCTGCAGCCGGGAGCCGCGGCGCAGCGCCTCGGAGGAGCGCCGGCACGCCCTGCCCCGCTACCGCAGCGTGTCCCAGGACCGCCTGGGGGGCTCGGCGGGCGCGGCCCACCGGGGGTGGCCCCACAGCGCCTCGCACGACACCCTGCTGCAGCCCACCCGCGAGGGCTGGGCCCCCCGCGCCCGCTCCGACCACGCCCTGGGCAGGTACGGGCGCTCCATGGAGGCGCTGGAGCCCCGAGCGCTGCTCCCGCCGCACCTCGACCGCTCCGCGTGGCCGCCCGAGAGGCTCTGCCGGGCCGCCGGGAGCGCCGGGCAGCCTGTCCCGCACGGCTCCTTCGCACCTCCCTCCTCCTCCTCCTCGTCCTCCTCGCGGGAGCCGGCGCCGGTGCAGAAACACCCGTCGCAGCCCAACCTGCAGAGCGTGGACGACTCGGGGTACATCGGCTACCGCAGCTACAGCCCGTCCTTCCAGCGCCGCACGGGGCTGCTGCACGCCCTGTCCTTCCGTGACCCGGCCTTCGGGGGGCTGCCCACCTTCAGCATCGCCCAGCGGGCCCTGGCCCCGCTCACGGACAGCATGGTCGCCCCCCTGCCACCGCTGCCCGCCGGCCCCACGGCGGGCCCCGCCGCGCCCCGGGAGCAGCGGCCGGAGGGCGGCCGAGCGGCCGAGCAGCCCGAGGAGCGCAGGGAGGAGGTGGTTCTGCGGCAGAAGCCCCCCACGGGGCGCAAGATGCCGGTGCCGCTGCGGCAGATGAACTTTGTCTTCCCCGAGGGGGTGAAGGAGACGGACATTTGCGAGCCCTCGGCCCCCGGGGGCAAAGGGGAGAGGCCGGTGGCCGAGCGGCCGGGCCGGCGCATGGCTCCCTTGGCAGCCCCCGAGGACTCCCTGGCGTCCATCCCCTTCATTGGTGAGTCCCAAATAGGTCTGGAGGAGCCACAGGTCTGCCCTGTCCTTCCTTGTACTTGCTCCCGGGGAGGGACCCCTGGGCTGGGTGGGAAGGGAAGGGATGGAGTAGGGATGGGGGGTGCAGTGGTGCTGTGGGTGAGGGTCTGGGTGCACCAGCAGCTCCTGGCTTTGCCAGGGGTGGGAGCGTGTCCCCCCTGCCCGACCCAGACACCTACAGACCCACCACGTAGCAGAAGTGCTGAGGGGTCCTGGCAGGGACGTCCCCTGCCCCAACACCCCCTACAACACTGCCCACCCCCCTTGCAGACGAACCCACCAGCCCCAGCATCGACCTGAAGGCCAAGCACGTCCCGGCCTCCTCGGTGGTTTCCAGCGCCATGAACTCGGCGCCCGCCGTCGCCACCAGCCCCTCGTCGCCCACCTTCGCCTTTGCCCTGTCCCGGCACTATTCCCAGGACTGCAGTAAGTGCTGGGTGGGGGGAGAACCATCCTGGGGGCCGTGGGGGGAGCAGCCCCCCACCCTGGAGCTGTGTCCCATGCCCCCGGGCTGACCAGGGTGGGCTTTGCCCCCCTCCCCATCGCAGGCAGCATCAAGGCCGGCCGCCGCTCGTCCTACCTGCTGGCCATCACCACCGAGCGCTCCAAGTCCTGCGACGACGGTCTGAACGCATTTCGGGACGAGGCCAAGATCCTAAGGTAGGATCCTAAGGGATGCACCCCCTTCCCAGTCCCACCACGCCCCCCCAGCCGCCATCCCCTCCCCACCGTCCCGCTGACGGGGGCTGCTCTCCCCCCAGGAGGATGCCCAGCCGGGTCCCCAGCCTCCGCATGCTCAGGAGCTTCTTCACCGATGGGGTGAGTTGTGTTGGGGGTCCTGGGGGTGCCCCCAAAGAAGGGTTGCCTGGTGGGGTGCTGGCAGAGCAGGGGGTGCGGATGGCACCCAACGCCTCCCTCCGGTCCCCCCCCGCAGTCCCTGGACAGCCTCGGCACGTCCGAAGACGCCCGTTCCAAAAGGCACTCGACCTCCGACCTCTCGGACGTCCCGTTCAGCGCCGTGAGGAAGGAGGGCTGGCTCCACTGCAAGCAGATCCTCACCAAAAAGGGGAAGGTAGGCGGGTGCCCCCCCGGAGCCCGGCGGCCGCGCGGGGGGGACGCTCCCCGCGGGGAGCAGCCCTGAGGCGCGCGCCCCGTCCCTTGTGCCCGCAGAAGGTCGGTGGAGGTCTCCGGCAGTGGAAGCGCGTGTTCGCCGTGCTGCGCACCCACTCGCTGTACCTGTGCAAGGACAGGCGGGAGGCGGTGACCTGCGCCCCGGCCCCAGGTGAGGAGGAGCCGCCGATCAGCATCCAAGCGTGCCTGGTGGACATCTCCTACAGCGAGACCAAGAGGAAGCACGTCTTCCGCCTGACGACCGCTGACTTCTGTGAATATCTCTTTCAGGCAGAGGATCGGGAAGACATGCTGGCCTGGATCAAAGTCATCAGGGAGAACAGCAAGGCTGAGGGCGAGGTGAGAGCCACATGGGGCTCCCGGCTGCCTCTGGCTCTCCCGGCACTAACCGCCTCGGCTCTCTCCGGCTCTTTGCCTTGTGCTGCTTCCCCAGGCCACGGCCAGGCCCGTGCCGTGCTCCCAGGGTGGCGTGGGGGCTCACGGGCGCCACGGCGTCCAAGAAGAGCGTGGCCCCGTGGCCTCGGCCAGGGCGGGGTGCGTGGGGTGCTCAGGGTGCTCGGCGGAGGTGCCGTGGCTCTCCCTGTGTTCCGGGCAGGGCCGGCGTTGGATCTTGTTGGATCTTGGTGGTGTTTTGTTGTTTGTGTTTGGGACAGGAGCGTGCGTGGCTCTGCCCTGGTGTGCCATGGCATGACGTGTCTCTGCCGTGGCGTGACGTGTCTCTGCCATGGTGTGACATGTCTCTGCCGTGGCGTGATGTGTCTCTGCTGTGGTGTGACGTGTCTCTGCCGTGGCGTGATGTGTCTCTGCCACGGCGTGATGTGTCTCTGCCGTGGCGTGACGTGTCTCTGCCGTGGTGTGACGTGTCTCTGCCGTGGCGTGTCGTGTCTCCTTTCATGGAGAGAGGTCTGGGCTCAGTGCCCACGCGGTGCTGCCGGGGCTGGCACTGGGTCAGGGCTGAGCCCTCGCCGCGCAGCCGTGGGCTGTTCAGCGTGTTGCTCGGGTCTGAGATGGGGAGAGCTGTCCCTGGGGGGCCGTGGGCTCCGGAGGATGGATGTGCCGGCGCTGGGCTGGCTGTGCCATCCCCCCACGGGGCTGCGGTGGCTCGGTTTGGTGTCGGTGATTGTGAAGGGTTGTGTCAGGCTCCAGCCCCACGGGGCGCGTTGAGCTCGGAGCAGTCTCTGGTTCTCGGTGGCACAGCCCTGCACCGGAGGGTGCCGTGGGCCTGGCAGGGGTGGCAGTGCTGGTGCTGCCGGGTTGGAACATACGGAGCCATCTGGGCAAACACCGGAGTTGTGGAGTTGGGGTGCCTCTGGGCAGGGCCGGGATCCCGCAGGGATGGATCCGTGGCTGTGGATGCTGTGTGGAGCAGGGCCAGGATCCCGCAGGGATGGATCCGTGGCTGTGGATGCTGTGTGGAGCAGGGCCAGGATCCCGCAGGGGTGGATCCGTGGCTGTGGATGCTGCGTGGAGCAGGGCCAGGATCCCGCAGGGATGGATCCGTGGCTGTGGATGCTGTGTGGGAGCAGGGCCAGGATCCCGCAGGGGTGGATCCGTGGCTGTGGATGCTGCGTGGAGCAGGGCCAGGATCCTGCAGGGATGGATCCGTGGCTGTGGATGCTGTGTGGGAGCAGCGGGTGTGCCTGGCGCGGGTCGGTGAAGGTGTCTGTGTGCCGTGGGGGGACAGGCGTGTCCCCAGGCCTCCGTGTCTTGTTTGGACATGTGGCACAGAGCGACGGACGCTGCAGTGGGGTGGCGAGCACTGGTGGGCACCGGCTGTTCCACAGCAGCGGGGATCTGGTGCTGCCCTTCCTGCTCCTGCCTGGCCGTTCTGGGGCAGCAGGGACCCGAGTGCTGCCCTTGCCTGCTCCTGCCTGGCCCCACGTGGTGCCCGGCAGAGCGTGGACTTGCCCGGGGTCTCCGGCGGACGCGCAGCTCAAGCTCTCCCTTCCCCTCTTCTCTCTGCCTCCCCAGGACCCCGGTTTTGCCAGCCAAGCACTTATCAACAAGAAGTTAAACGACTACCGGAAAGTGAGGTACGGACCGGGGCGGTGGGCTCCGAGACCCCCGGGGCTTTGGTCACCTCAGTTTGGCAGTGACGGAGCAAATCCAGCGGCTCCCAGGATTGGGGCAGTGATGGAAGTGCCACCCGTGCCCGGCTTGGCTCCGGGCGCCGCAGGGTCCCGCTCGGCCGAGGTGGCACCTGGCAAATTTAAGCAGGGTTGAAGCAGCTCGGTGCTCCCCAGGGGTCTCCGTAGGATGCCAGGAAGCCCGGGAGCGATGCCGGCGTTTTACCGGGAGGTTTTTGCGCCGGGCTGGTGCCCCCCGGCCCTGCCCCACCTGAGCCCCCCCGCTCTCCCCGCAGCCCCGCGGGCACCAAGCCCGACTCCTCCTCACCCAAGGGCCCTCGTGGGCTGGGGATCCGAGCAGAGTTCCTGAAGCAGACGGGAACCAGCGCGCCCCGGTCCCCCCGGCAGGATGCGACCGTCACAAAAGGTGTGTGATGTCAGGAGGCTTCGTGAGGAGGGGGGGTCTCCCCCTGGCACTGCCATCCCTGTGGGGCAGCAGGGATGCTCTTCCCGCTCATCCCGGCTCATCAGCGAGTGACCCGGTGGGTTTTCCTCCCCAGATGAGAGCAGCTCCCAGAAAGCCCCGTGGGGCATCAACATCATGAAGAAGAACAAGAAGTCTGCCCCGCGCGCCTTCGGCGTGAGGCTGGAGGAGTGCCAGCCTGCCCCGGACAACAAGGTACAGCCAGGCTGGCACCGCCAACCCTCGGGGTCCCTGCGCCCCCCCGGCACCCCGTGACCCCCTCCCTGTCCCCGCAGAACGTGCCCCTGATCGTGGAAGCCTGCTGCAAGGTGGTGGAGGACCGGGGGCTGGAGTACATGGGGATCTACCGCGTGCCCGGGAACAACGCGGTGGTGTCCAGCCTGCAGGAGCAGCTCAACAAGGGAGCCACCGAGATCAACCTGCAGGACGAGGTGAGGGCAGGGCGGGTCCCCAGCCCGCTCCCCATCCCTGTCCTCATGCCTCTGGAATGCTCTCCTGGCTGTTGTCCTGATGTATGGCTCTGTCACTATCCCTGTCCCCATCATCATCCCTGTCCTTATCATCATCCCTGTCCCCATCATCATCCCTGTCCCCATCATCATCCCTGTCCTTATCATCATCCCTGTCCCCATCATCATCCCTGTCCTTATCATCATCCCTGTCCCCATCATCATCCATGTCCTTATCATCATCCCTGTCCCCATCATCATCCCTGTCCCCATCATCATCCCTGTCCTCATCATCATCATCCTTGTCCCCACCATCCCTGTTTCTATCATCGTCCTTGTCCCCATTATCCTTGTCTCCATCATCAGCCCTGTCTCCTTCATCAGCCTTGTCCTCATCATCCCTGTTTCCATCATCATCCCTGTTCCATCATCATCCCTGTTCCATCATCATCCCTGTTTCTACCATCGTCCTTGTCCCCATTATCCCTCCATCCGTCTCCCTGTCCCCATTATCCCTGTATCCATCATCCCTGTTTACATCCCCATCCCCGTTGCCGTGACCTTCCCTGGCGTGGCAGGGCCGCCTAGTGGTCGGTGACAGCACCGTAGGTGACATCTTGGGGACATTTTTGTCCCCTTGTCACTGCAGTGGCACAGGGCCGTCACTGCCAGACACAGGGTGGGCACAGCTGTCCTGCTGTCCCCCCATCCTCACAGCCATGGTGGTTCTGGCTGGTGTCCCCCTCGGTGTGGGTGGCCTGGGGCACCCCTGGCTCGGGGACTCCCTCCCGCTGACCCCTGGTGATGCCTCTGAGCAGCCTCTTCTCTCCCCTGCAGCGGTGGCAGGACCTGAACGTCATCAGCAGCCTGTTGAAATCCTTCTTCCGGAAGCTTCCCGAGCCCCTGTTCACGGACGGTGAGTCCCTGCACCCCCTGGGCCACCAGAGCCCCCCGAGTGGCCACTGGTGACCCTGTGCCAATGGCTGGCACCAGGCAGCCCCAGGGCCTGTCCCACCCATCCCTGTGTCAGGGACAGGCCCCCACACCCAGAGTGAGCCAGTGCCCACCCGAGGAGGGGGGCACAGACCCTCCCTCACCCAGAGTGAGCCAGTGCCCACCCAAGGAGGGGGGCACAGACCCTCCCTCACCCAGAGTGAGCCAGTGCCAACCCAAGGAGGGGGGCACAGACCCTCCCTCACCGAGGCCCCTGGGCCAACCCTGTCCCTTCAGTGCCCTATCCCAGTGGGATCAACCCCTTCCCCAGGATCTCCAGCTGGTTCATCCAGGGGTCCCCAGCTCTGGGGGGATGTCCTCTCCCCTCCACCCACTTCTGACCCCTCCCATGTCCCACCTTCAGATAAATACAACGACTTTATTGAAGCCAACCGGATAGAAGACGCCAGCGAGAGGATGAGGACGCTGCGGAAGCTGGTAGGGAGATGGGGCAGGGGCTCCACAGCTCTGGAGCCCCTCTTTGGGGCTGGTTGGGGTGGGAGGGGTGGGGGGGGTGAGCAGAGGGGTGACCTGGTGCCTCCCCACAGATCCGGGACCTGCCAGGTCACTACTACGAGACGCTCAAGTTCCTGGTGGGTCACCTGAAAACCATCGCTGACCACTCGGAGAAGAACAAGGTACCAGACCCCAAACCCTGGGAATCTCCTGGGCCCCCTGCCCCACCCAGAGCCCCCCCAGCTCGGGCTGAGCTGGCAGCACTAACCTGGCTCTGGTTGCAGATGGAGCCCCGAAACCTGGCGCTGGTGTTCGGCCCCACGCTGGTCCGGACGTCCGAGGACAACATGACCGACATGGTGACGCACATGCCCGACCGCTACAAGATCGTGGAGACCCTCATCCAGCACGTGAGTGGCACCAGCGGGTGGGTGGGCACCGCTGTGGCCGGAGGAGGGGGGTGATCAGCACACCAGGCATGAGAATGGGGGTCCCTGGCCATGCCGAGCTCCCCCCGCTCCCGGCCGGGCCGTGACCCCACTCCTGTCTCCCCGCAGTCAGACTGGTTCTTCAGTGACAAGGAGGACAAGGGCGAGAAGGTGAGTCCTGTCCCCTCTGTGTGTGAGGGGGTCTTGCTGTGGGGTGGAGGGGGCACAGAGCCTTGGTTGGCTGTTGGCAGCCCCCTGAGCGCCGTCCCCGCTCCCCTGGCAGACCCCCGTGGATGAGAAGGAGGCTCAGTCCGTGCCCAACATCGAGTACCTGCTCCCCAACATCGGCAGGACGGCGGCGCCCGGCGATGCCGCAGGTGAGCAGCGGTGCCCGTGGCACCGGGCCCTGCAGCCCTGGCACTGGGGCACCCCGGGGTGCCCCTCTGGATGCTCTGTCCCCCCGTGCCCACACCTCTGGGCAGCCAGCAAACCCACACACGGCACACCCGGCTGTGCTGGAGCGGGACATCCCGGCGCCCTCCTCACTGGAAAACGGGAACAACCCCCCCGGGGATGCCAGATGAGCCCCCTCCCTTCCCTCTCCCGTCACCCTTCTCTCTGGTGGCTGCTCCTCATCCCTCCGTGGCACCCCTGCAGTGCCCACCCCACGGGACCCCCGCCCGTGCCCGCGCTGCCAACCCCGACCCCGGGAGACTTTGATGTTCGACTGATTTCTTACGTTCTTTCCTTGAACTTCTCTGTGCTGTCCTCTTCCTCCTCCTCCTCCTCTTCCTCCTCCAGCGGACCTCCTGGAGAGCTAGAGCGGGTACAGTTTGATCCTGGGTGCATTGCTCCTGCACTAACCCCTCGGGTGACCACGAGAGAGCGGGAGCAGGGCGGGCAGAGGGAGGGGAGGGGGCCCTGTCCTGCCTGGCCGCTGTCCCCAGGGTCCCCAGCACCAGGAGGGGGCTGCTGAGCCTCTGGGGAGCCCCAAATCCTTTAAGCCTGTTATCCCACATCGTTGGCCGGTGCTCACGGTGCCATTCCCTGGCAGGGCTGGGGGCTGGGTGTCCCGGGACACTCAAACTCTGGGATATGGGGGTCCCAAAGCCCCGGGGAGGGTCGGCACCCCCTTCCTGCCTCCCCCTCTCTCGTTGTCAGCAGCTGTTTAACCCCATCCCGGGCATGCGGGGTGGGAGAGGGTGTCTGTGTCTTGTCCTTGTCCTTCACACCATGGCAGCGGTGCCAGGGCTGCCCGTCACCCCCGTGTCCCCTCTTACCCCCTAACCCCCAGTGGAACCGGGACGACCCCATGGCCTGTCCCAGCCCTCTCCAGCACAGCCCATTCCAGACCCTGCTCCGAGGCTGGATTTGCTATGGAGCCACCTCCCCGTGCTCCATCCTGGTGGCACGGCAGTGGCAGTGCCCTGTCCCTGTCCCCTCTGTGCCCCGTGGCCGTGGGAGGGTTGAGGTCCTGGCACTGGGGTCCTGGCTGTACTTCCCAGCTGTGTGTGCCTCTGCGTGTCCCCCTTATCTCCACTCCTCACCTTGGGTTTCTGCAGTGGGTGAGCAATGCCAGGGACCCCCAGAGCCCCCCCTGAGCCTCCTGGCACCTCCTGTACCCACTGGCACACCCCTGCCAGGGGCCAGCCGGTGTGACAGCCCCGGCACGTCCCCATCCTGGCCTGGGGGAGCGGAGCAGCATCTGTGACAGCCCCAGCATGTCCCCATCCTGGTCTGGGGGAGCGGAGCAGCATCCCCAGCTCTGCCCCCCGGCCCCCTCCCCAGCACACCCCCCCACCCCCGGGGCCTCACTGACCCCCCTCTCCCCTCTGCTTTCCAGGCTCGACCCGCAGCGGCTCCGCCAAACCGAAGGTGAGGGGGGTCCCGGGCTGGGGCTGGCAGGGAGGGACACCCACAGCGGTGGGGACACCGAGCCTGTCCCCGTCCCCGTGTCCCCACCGTCCCTCACCGCGGTGTCCCCGTTCAGGGCACGTGGCCGTCGCGCAAGGCGCCGCCGCACCGGCCGCACCGGGAGCTCCTCGGCATCCCCTTCGTCTCGGCCGCCGCCCGCAAGAGGAAGAAGAGGAGAGAGGCCGAGGGCGTCGGCAGCAGCACCGACGACGACGCGGAGCGCAGGGACGCGCCGGGCCGGGACCAGGAGCGCCGGGGCCCCGCGGCCGCCCTGCCGGGACCCGGCAAAGCCCCCCGCGGGACCGGCACCGAGCCGGCCGCCCCCGGCCCGGCCAGCGCGGAGCGGGAGAGCTCCACGGATCCCGCGGCGGGATCCGGCTCCGAGCCGGCGCCAGACGCCCGCTCCATCGTGTCCGGCTACTCCACGCTGTCCACCATGGACCGCAGCCTGTGCTCCGAGGTGCAGTCGGTGGCCGGGAGCCGCGGGGAGGAGGCGGACGATGAGCGGAGCGAGCTCAGCCACATGGAGACGGACACGGAGAGCCGGGAGGGCGCCCGAGCCCGGCCGGGGCAGGCCGGGGGGGCCGGTGGCGACGAGGACAAGGGTCCCCTGGGCCGCCCCTCCTTCAACTCCCACCGCCTGATCCAGTGTGACACGCTGGCCCGCAGGAAGCTGGGCCGGCCGCGGCCCGCCGGGGAGCCCCCCGAGCCTGCCGGGGAGGAGCAGGGCTGGGCCCCCCCCGGGCGACCCTCTCTGCGGGAGCAGCTCCGGCAGCACCTGCGGGGCTCCACCGACGACATGGGGGTCCTGGGGGTCCGGCTGCGCCGAGCCCACTCCCCCGAGACCCGCCGCAAGAAGAGCAGCTGGCGCCGGCACACGGTGGTGGTGCCCGGCGGCCTCAAAGACCTCAACTTCAACGAGTGGAAGGAGCCGCGGGGGCTGGAGGGCTCCCCGGGGCCCTGCCACGACAAGGACTCGGGGCTCAGCAGCCTGGAGTCCACCAAAGCCCGGCCTCCCCCGGCCCCCACCCCGGCACAGCCTGGCACCGCCAGAGAGGGGACGGGCACCAAGAGCCCCCCGGGCAGCCCCGGCCCCCCGGCCCCCCTGCGCTTCCCCGAGTGTCTCTGACCCCCCCGACCCCCCCAGCCAGTGTTTAATTTAAGGACTCGCCCTTGTTCTCGTATTTAATTGTGCTCTGGACGAGCTGCTGTTGTGGGGGTGGGACAAGAAGCCACCTCGTCCCCTGGGCTTTGAGGGGGGTCCCGCGGGGGTCCCATCCCGTGGTCCCGCTGTGGTCCCATTGCACGGCCCCCCAGCCCCCCGGGCAGTGCCAGGAGGGGTGTGGGGGCTCACGGGGACTGTCCCCACCGTGGGCAGTGGTGGCCCTGCTGTCTCAGCCATGGCAGAGTGAAGTGCGGGCACTTCCCTGGGCACTGTGGCCACTCTGCCAGGGACTCCCCTGTGCTGGGGATCCCGGGGGGACCCTGGTGTCAGAGACCCCTGTGCTGGGGACCCTGGGGGACCCTGGTGTCAGAGACCACTGTGCTGGGGACCCTGGGGGACCCTGGTGTCAGAGACCCCTGTGCTGGGGACCCAGGGGGACCTCAGTATTGGAGACCTTCCCTACTCTGAGTACTCTGGGGATGTTGGTGACAAAAACCCCCAACTCTGGGGACCTTGGGGACCTTGGGGACAAAGACCCTCCCTGCACTGGGGACACTGGTGACCTTGGTGACAGAGACCCCTGTGCTGAGGACCTTGGTGGCCTCAGTGTCAGAGTCCCCTGCTCTGGGGGGCCCTGGGGGTCCTGGTGGCCTCAGCACTGTCCCCCTGTTTTGGGGTGCTCTGTGTCGGGGCACGGCTGAGCCAGGGAGGCCCTGGGGGTCCCCATGGGCTGGGGGGTCTGCACAGGGGTGGGTGTGAGGGGCTGGCACTGAGGGACACCCTGGGGAGGAGGGACACTGCCATGCTTTACCCCCCCCCCACGAGCAGCAAAGGAACCCGGGGTGTGGCACAGCCCCCTCCCACCCCATCCCCTTCCTACCCCCCAGGCCAGAAGCACTTTAGGAAGGGGGGCTCAGGGGGGGCTGCAGAGACCCCCAGCCACCAGCTCAGTGGCCACGTGTCCCCTCCCTGTCCCTCCGTGTCGTTATGCAAATATTTGCTGTAAAGTTTGTTTTTTTCGTTTTGTTTGTTTTTTTTGTTTGTTTGTTTATTTTACTTTTTTTTCTTCCTCCCCTCCCCACCGCGCCCCCCCTGTAAATATCGTCTCTGCCCGTGTAACATATTCCAAAGGATTTATAAGGATTTTTTTAAGAAGTTTTGCTCGGCGGAAAGGCCAGCCCCGACCGGGGGACGTGCTGGACCAGTGGTGACTTTTTAAACCCTCCTGCATGTCCCCTCCCCTTTCCCGGCGTGTTGTCCCCCTTCGGCCGCGGCGCCGGGATATGCAAAACTGCAAAAAAAAACCCCCAAAAAACCCCCCCAAAATCCCCCTGCTTTGCCCCCCTTCCCCCTCCAGTCCTGGTCTATATATTGGAAATAAACTGGTTATTCAAGGTGGTGGTTATTGCTGGTTTTTTTTTGGGGGGGGGGGGTTGTGTGTGGGCCCCCATTTCTTTGTGCTGCGGGTCCTGGAGCACTGGCAGCATCCAGGGAAGGTTTATCCAGGGAAGGGTTTATCCAAGGGAAGATTTATCCAGCTTTTCTGTGAGCCTGGGAGGAGGAAATGGGCCTCCACACCCACTGGGGTGGTCTCAGAGTTGGGGATGTCCCACCCCACAGTGAGAAGAGACCCCCCCCTTTCCCTTGTGCTGCAGGTCCTGGAGCATTGGCAGCATCCAGGTTTATCCATGCAAGGGTTTATCCCACTTTTCCATGAGCCTGGGAGGAGGAAATGGACCCCCACACCCACTGGGGTGGTCTCAGAGTTGGGGATGTCCCACCCCATAACGAGATAAAATTCCCAACCTGGGGAAAGGTTTGGGGGGGGGAAAAACCAGAAAAAGAGAGAGAGAGAGAGAGAGCAAAAGAAAAAAAAAAAAAAAAAAAAAAAGTAATTTTAGTAAAGCCAGACACGCTGATAGAAAAGAAAAGTAATAAAGGGAAAAGGAAAATAAAAAGCAACCCTTGGTCATGGGATTTGCAATTACAATGGTCACGTGGTGCACATAACTACCCATGGCATCCAAAGCGACAACGGGTGGGGCACGGGGGGTGCACGGGAGAGGGGGGCCAGGGGGGTCCCACCCCCCCACCACCACCCCCCTCGCCCCCCACCTCCACCCCGTGCAAGGCCTTTTTTTCCTTTGTTTTTTTTTTTTTTTAACAGGTTTTTTTCTTGTTTTTTTGTTTTTTCGTTTTTAGTCCGTTTTCTCATCCCCTCTTTTTTTTTTTTTTTTTCCGCCTCTTATTGTTTGTTTTTCTTGAAAACAGTTCCGAGAAGAAAAATTTCATGCCGAGAGAGAGAGAGAGAGAGAGAGAGAGAGAGAGAGAGAGAGAGAGACACACGACGTCGTAGAAACCCCAAAACAGCCTCTAAAGAGAATCAGGAACTCGTTTGTTTTTTTTTTTTTCTTTTTCTTATACATATATATTAATTTTTTTTGCCCTTTTCAGAGTCGTAGCCTTTTTTAAACAACATCCAGACGAGTAAAGCAGGGGGTGCTCATGCAGCGGGTGCCTCCGACACATGCAGGCAGCGCTTGGTTCTTTTTTGCTTTTTTTTTTTTAACTATTTTTGCGACGTTTTCCTGTTTTTTTGGTCTTTTTTTTTTTTTGTTTTTTTTTTTTTTTTTTCTGGTTTCGAACAAGAATCGCTTTAATTATTTGTTTGGGTTTTTTTTTTGTTTTTTTGGGTTTGTTTTTTTTTAATTTTTTTGTTTGTTTTGTTCTCTTGCGTCAGCTCGTGGTGGCTCGAGGAAGGGGTGTGATTGGGATAGCGTGAGCAGCGTCTAGTTGGCTTTTTTTTTGCATGATGCCATGAAAGGACGGACGCACACGCTCACGGAGGAACCAGCCTGAGGGAGGGGGGGAGAAAGGGGGGGCTTGGGGGGCTGGATTTGGGGGATTTTGGGGTGAACCCCTTCACCCAGCACTGTGCACCCCTTTGTTCGGTGGAGGGCACCCCAAAAACCCAGAGCTGGGCACCCCAAAACCCAGAGTTGGTCACCCCAAAAACCCAGAGCTGGGCACTCTAAACTCCAGAGCTGGGCATCCCAAACTCCAGAGCTGGGCACCCCAAAAACCCAGAGCTGGGCACCCCAAACTCCAGAGCTGGGCATCCCAAACCCCAGAGCTGGGCACCCCAAAAACCCAGAGTTGGTCACCCCAAAAACCCAGAGCTGGGCACCCCAAACCTCCGAGCTGGGCACCCCAAAAACCCAGAGCTGGGCATCCCAAAACCCAGAGGTGGGCATCCCAAAACCCAGAGCTGGGCATCCCAAAAACCCAGAGCTGGGCATCCCAAAACCCAGAGCTGGGCACCCCAAACCCCAGAGGTGGGCATCCCAAACCCCAGAGCTGGGCACCCCAAAAACCCAGAGCTGGGCACCCCAAAACGCAGAGCTGGGCACCCCAAAACCCAGAGCTGGGCACCCCAACACCCTCCTGCCCTGCAGGGAGAGCTGGCAGGGGGCTCCTGGGGCAAAGTGGGGACCCCCCCCCTGCTGTGTGACAGCGTGGTCCCAGTGGGGTGGGTGTCCTGGACACCCCTGGGTGCTGCTGGAATGAGGTTTGCACTAAGTGCAATCCCCCTGATGCCTTTGTGGGTGTCCTGGACACCCCTGGGATGGGGGTTGCCCTAAATACAGACCCCCCAACACCTTTATGGGTGTTCTGGACACCCCTGGGATGGGGTTTGCACCAAATACAGCCCCCCCTGACCCCTTTATGGGTGTCCTGGACACCCCTGGGATTGGGTTGCACTAATACAGACCCCCCCCAAAACCTTTATGGGTGTCCTGGACACCCATAAGTGATGCTGGGATGGGGTTGCACAAAGTCCAGCCCCCCTGACACCTTTATGGGTGTTCTGGACACCCCTGGGATGGGGTTTGCACTAATACAGACCCCCCCCAAAAAAACCTTTATGGGTGTCCTGGACACCCCTGGGTGCTGCTGGGATGGGGTTGCACAAAGTCCAGCCCCCCCTGACCCCTTTATGGGTGTCCTGGACACCCCTGGGATGGGGTTTGCACTAATACAGACCCCCCAACACCTTTATGGGTGTCCTGGACACCCCTGGGATGGGGTTTGCACTAATACAGACCCCCCAACACCTTTATGGGTGTCCTGGACACCCCTGGGTGCTGCTGGGATGGGGTTGCACTAAGTGCAGGCCCCCCAACACCTCTGTGGGTGTCCTGGACACCCCTGGGATGGGGTTTGCACCAAACACAGCCCCCCCCGACCCCTTTATGGGTGTCCCTGGGGGGGGGTGGGGGTGGCACTTGTCACCCTCCCACCTCCCCGGGGGGAAGGGGGGGTCGTTTGTGCATCTGGGAAGCACCAGGGTGGGTGTGGGGGCTGCAAAGCGTGGGGGGGGGGGGGGTGGGGAGGGGACAGGGGAGGGGGGACCACCCCCCCCATCCTGGCCTAAGAAGCTGCGGCTTTGCTACAATGATTCACTTTGGTACCAAGGAAAAGAATTGAAAAGGAAATTAAAAGCCTCAAGTGACTGCTATTGCTGCCGGGCAGGGGGGGCTGTCCCACCCCGGGGGTGTCCCCAGGGCCACCCAGCCCCGGGGATCTGAGGGGGGGGGGACAGGGATGGGACAAGGAAAGTGCTGGAAGGAGGATGGGAACTCAGAAGCCGCTCAGAACCGGCCCTCTCAAAAACCACAAGGAGCTCTAAAGTCTAACCAAGGGATAAAATCCACCCCCTAATATACCAGACGTGATTTATTTCTTCTCTTTTTTTTTTTTTTCTCTTTAAATATTTATATATATATATTTATATTACGTATATTATATATATATAATATGTAAATATATTTTTAAAACAATATAAAATGTTAAGACACTTCACTTAAATGTAAAGAGTTGCTTTTTGCAATCCAAAGAAATTGCATCATGATTTTTTTTTTCCTTTTTTTTTTTTTTTTTTTTTTTTTGTCTTTTTGGTTTTTTTTGTTTTCTCTTTGTTATTCAAAAAAGGCTTCGTTCTTCTGTACAAAAATGATCGAGATACAAAAAAAAGAGGGGAGGGGGGAGGAAAAGAAGAAAAAGAATTAAAATAAAAACCAAAACAACCAACCCAAGGACGACTTTAGCCAACGAAAAGGAGTGATTCCATCTCGTGGTGCACTGGGCACACACGGAGAGCACACGCACACACACACCTGGGCACAGCTGGGCACAGCTGGACACTCCTGGACACAACTGGTGCACACCTGGGCACTCCTGATGCACACCTGGAGCACAGCTGAGCACACCTGGACACACCTGGTGCCCATCTGGACACACCTGGTGCACAGCTGGTGCACACCTGGGGCATAGCTGGGCACACCTGGGCACTCCTGGTACACACCTGGTGCACACCTGGGCACACCTAGAGCACAGCTGGGCACAGCTAGTCCACAGCTGGTGCACACCTGGCATACACCTGGACACACCTGGGCACACCTGGGGCACAGCTGGGCACTCCTGGGGCACACCTGGATCACAGCTGGTGCACACCTGGATCACAGCTGGGCACACTTGGACACACCTGGGCACACCTAGAGCACAGCTGGTGCACATCTGGGCACAGCTAGTGCACGCCTGGTGCACACCTGGCATACACCTGGGCACACCTGGAGCACAGCTGGGCACAGTTGGGCACTCCTGGGCACACCTGGCTCAGCTGTGGTGGGTGGTGGCCACGGACAGGCATCACCTGGCCACGCACCCCGGGGACCCCTCAGGTCCCCCAGGCCGGGCAGGGCCCCCCAGGGTGGGATCCCCACCCGGAGCAGGGGGCTCCGGGCACTTGTCCCCCCTCCTTATCCCCTGGGGAAGGTGGCAGAGGTCCAGCGGGACGTCCCCGTGCGCTGGGACCCCCCCGTGCCCCCGTCCCCCCACCCTGGCGCTCGGTTAAAGTGCTTCGTTCCGCCCCAGGGGGGGGTCGGGCAGCCGCGGCCGCCCCTCCCCGTTTCACACCCTCACCCTCCGGCCCCTCCGGCACGGGCGGGCACCCCCCGGCCCCTCCTGCCTCCCCCCCGTCCCCCGGGGGGTGGTGGCAGCGGTGACACCCCCCCGGGACGTCACCGGGCCCTCGGCCAGCGAAGGACGCGGCGCGGCCGCGGCGGCACCGACCACCCACCGCCGAGGCCCGGCCGGGGCGCGGGGGGTCCTCTCCTCCTGCCGGGGGGCTCCCGGGACGCTCGGGGGGCTCCCGCTCGGCTCGGGGGGTGCCGGGGGCGTCTTCGGCGGGCGCCGTTTCCCCCCTCGGCGCGCGGGGCCGGGGGGCGAAGCCTGGAGCTCCTCTTTGCTCGAAGCTGGTGGGACTGGTGGAGCGAAGCTCTGAGAGCTCTTCGAATAAACAGAAAAAAAAAAACAAACCAGCGGGGCGG
>NW_024105115.1:0-50697 GCF_003945595.2 Pipra filicauda
ACAGGCTGAGTGAAGGTCCCATTGTCCTCTCCTCCTCACTGTGCTGTGAGGAGTCCCTCCGTATGCCAATCGCTGTAGGGGTTACCTGACGAATACCAGCCCTCTTAGGGTATAGTGGTAGTGGGTTAGAGTGGCAAAGCTTCTGTCTTTCTGGCAGGAGTTGGGTGATGGCTCATCTGTCACTGATAGCTCTGTCCTTTGTTTGGAGAAGGTGCTTGCTGCCCTAGGGCCATCCTCTGCACTGTCCTGTAAAACACACTTGGGCCTTTATGTGATTTCAGTTGATGTCAAGGGGAGCTCTCTTGATTTCAGTGTAAACTGTGTGAAGTTTTCCCTGTGGTGACCTGGCAGCTGCAGTGGTGTGATGACGTGTGCAATGAGCTCTGCCCCATCCCTGTGCCCAGCACTGCTCTGTGAGGGCTCTGTGATGGTGCAAAGAAAGGGACAGCATCATCCTTTCTTTTCATTCAAACTGCTTTTACCGTAAGCCACTTTTTTTGTGAACATTCCTCAGAAAACCTCCCACTGAAGTGGAGTTGGAGTTTGTTGCAGTGTGGAGGTGGATTTGGGCCTTTTTAGGCCAGATTAAAGCTTTGATACTCACCCTCTTTTATTTTTCCTCCCTGCCACTGTCCTTCCCTCACCCTGTTCATAATGTCTGTTGACCTGCCTTTGTTGTGGTGATGGGAAACTCAAGGATGTGTCATACAGGGGAAATGATGAAGATGGAATAAGCAGATGAGGTCATCTCAAGCTCGTCCTGACATCTGTTGCAATACGACATGGGGTGATGGTTTTAAACCAGAAGTGGGGAGATTTAGATTAGATATAAGGAAGAATTTTTTTACAATGAGGGTGGTGAGGCCCTGGCACAGGTTGCCCAGAGAAGCTGTGGCTGCCCTATCCCTGGAATTGTTCAAGGCCAGGTTGGACAGGGCTTGGAGCAACCTGGGCTAGTGAAAGGTGTCCCTGCCCAAGGCAGAGGGTTGCGATGAGGTGGTCTTTAAGGTCCCTTCCAGCCCAGACCATTCTGTGATGCTCTCAGGTGGAAGTCCCTGTTAGGTCAGGCTGCAGTAGAACAAGATTACTTTCTCACGTGTGCTGGCACCACACATTGTACACGTGCTGATGAGCTGCTCTGTTTGCTGTTTACAAACTGGTACTTAATGGCTGCTTTTTTTTCTCTTCCTTTCTTCCCCTTTGTCCCCATCTCTTTCTGTTCCCTTTCTCGTATGGGATGGCTCTCATAGTACGGGATGATTTCTTTGGTAAGGCGAAGGCCTTTTTTCTTTTTTATTTTTGTCCTTTTCTTTTTTTTTTAACATGCATTTTTTTTCCAAATTCCTTCCATTCACTCACCATCCCTCCATGTGTCTTGCATTACCTTGGTTTGTTTTTTTGTGGTGGTGGCATCACCTCTCCAAGAAGCGGGATGCAGCTGCTCTGTAGAGGTGGTTTGGGGATTCTCCTCTGTGTCATGTAGTTGATTATCCGCTTTGATGCTTCACACTGTTTGCCTGGCTGTGGGAGGAGGATGGTGTAGGATGAGCTCTGTTAGACAGGGCTCTGCCCAGATCTCTCTTCCCTTTGCTCCACACCACAAAGGGGTGAAGAGTCCTTATAGTCACTCCACACTGGGTTTTCTTCCCATGAGCAGGGCTGGCCCACTACAGCCTGCGCAAGGAAGGTTATCTCACAGTGCCCATTCCACGGCTCTGGGAGGCTTCATCCGGTTCTTTATTGCCAGACCAGCCTTTCAGACCTCTGGCTGGTTAAAGCATTGGGTTGTCACTGTGTCACACCCGAGTAAGGTAGAAGCTACGATGAGGATACTGATGGAACGCTGTGTTCTGGCATGATAGCTCATCCTCTTTCCCAGAATTCCTTTCTTTCCCAAAAACAGCTGCAGAGAGGGATGTATGACTCAAGAATGGGAAGGAAGATGATTTAATCCAAAAAGATGGGGATGATCTATTTCCCTTGATGTCCCTCAGCACCTGTAATGTCCTTGTGCCAATTTAATGCCTTACAGGCTAAATATTTTTTTGATTATTTGTAGAGTCACTTAAAATTAGCAAGAAAACAGTGTAATAAACAGATGACTTCTGAGTCTTCTGACCAACAAGCAGCATGCCACAAAAAAATGGGCTATAGATCCTTCACCGTACCAACTCAAAATACTCTGCAGTTTGCACTGCAGTTAGTGTTTCCTGCTTTTGTGCTGTTGGAATATTCTTTGACACAGCATCCAAAGAACACATTGCCTGAAACATCAAAGTGATTAATTATCTGTCTACTAATTTTTCAAAAGTTCTTTGAAAATGCTACTTCTTACTCATTCTTGCTGGGAATTTGCTTTTGCCATCATAAATTCATCCCATTTAACTGTGGGAAGAGGATCTGTATGTTGGAGTGTTGTGACGTGTTCTCACTTCTCATGTGCTGCCATGTTCCTCTAACTTTCATTTACTTAAAATTTGTGTTTTTTTAAATTTTCTCACAAGTACTAATTAATTGGCAAATGAAGTATCATGAAAACTGTTGATGTCTTTGCTATGACGGAAGAGGTAGTTCAGAGGGCAGGACGAGGAGCACTGCAGCACAAACACTGATGGTGGGGGAGACTTCCTCATGCTCTGGGACCCGTGGTGAGATACGAGCTGCACCGCTCAGCACTGTCCCCCAACAGGGAGAGGCCTCTTTGCCTTCAGCTCTCAGGTGGCCTCTATCCCCCTCTGTAAGGCCAAAGCTGACCCTGGGACTCAGCAAGTCCCTGGCAGCAGGAAACAACCCAGATATGCTTTTGGTCCCTAAATTCCTTTGGTTTTATGAACTACAGAATTTGGCCTTCACTCTTAGCCCCAGATTTGTCAACGTTCTTGTAACCCAGTCTGCAGATTGCAGCTGTACGTGGGTGCCCAAGGGCAAGTGCAGAGTGTCTGGTGTAGGTGTTGAGTGTGGATCTGAAGTGATGGGACTGAGACTTCACATTTTAAACATCTGTGAGAAAGCTGTTCAAGGTAGATAGAGCAAGGGACAAGCTGCAGTCCTATTAAAATTGCTCTAGCAGAAGGCTGGTAATGGGAAGCCTTTCATGTGCATGAAACTGGTCGCAGTCACGATCCCAAATCTGTACTGAGAAACAGAAAATTTGGCTAATACTAGGAAAGGAAAAAAATCACTGGTGTGCAGATCAGGACAGCAACTTGGGCAGTGTTCTGCTGTCCTTTGTGAAAAACCCATAAACTCTACCTTCTTTCTCTGAGGAATGATAAAAAACGTTTGCAATAGCTGATGGCTGAACCAGGAAGTTACCACCTTGACTGCCCTGATTGGTGTTAGGGAAGCTCTCCCCTCTGTCCCTCTCAAGGAGGTCTGTGAAGGTCGGGATGAGAAGCTAGGTCTGAATTTGGGCTCTTTACAGGACACATGGGTGTCTTTGCTGGTGTTGTTTGGTCATTCAGTGAGAGACACTCCACTCTCCACACAGGACACGGGAGCCTAGGGAAGCCTAACAAAGGTGATTTCTCTTCCTCAAGCATGAGTCAGGCAGTGCTACAAAAGCTTCATGTTTCTAAGAGAGCAGATGAAAACTGCCTGGCCTTTCTTTTCAGGAATGGGCAAAGAAGTGGGGAATCTGCTGTTGGAGAACTCGCAGCTGCTGGAGACCAAGTAAGGAACTGTCACATTCTCTGATCTGCCTGCCTGGTTATAAATAAGATGTCACCTTGAAGTAGGTCTTGGCCAGGACTCCTGCCTCACAGGGGCTCGCTTGTTTCTCTGATGGGTTCTCCTGAATACTTGTTCCTTCAGTTGTAGAAGAGGAATTGCTCTCCTGAGCTATTTCCTAACTGTTTCCTTTCTGCAGGCACTTGGGAGAAGCCTCTGGGCATGTACTGGTAGGGGCTGATGCCATCTGAGATCAATGGCAAGCTTTAAATTAACTTCTGTGGGAATCCAGTTGTGGGTCTGAGCCTCTGTGAGGATGTTTCTGTTCATAAGTTTTTATTTGCAAGGTTTGTTCTTTGAAAAGAAAATTTTGTGAGAGAAGAGTTCTCAAAGATTTCATGGTCGATAGAGGAGAAGCAGACAACGTAATGGAGTTAGTTTTTGAGAAAGGCTGGCAAACGAGCTACTGAGGCTGAACAGCCAGGAAGGAGAAGACTGAGTATTTATTCCCAGGGGAGAGCTGGAACTGTGATAGGAAGTTGCTGATTTTATAATTTTAAGATATTTTGGAGCTGATTGGAAATGCATATATCTATTGCCATCGACCACAATTATCCACAATTGCAGATGACAGCAGTTTTGAAAGGTGTGTTTCAGACCTTCATTCTGTCAAAAATAGATTTGAACTTTACACAGGTAGTAGGTTACCCTACATCTGCCTTCTGCAGTGTTTTGCCATCTTCTGAAGGAGAGTCAGGATACAGGAATGGACAAACCTCATCTTGACCAATTATGGTGATTTCTGTCTTCACAAAATTTAATCTCCCATGAGTTAGAGCTGGACTGAATTGTTAAACGCACTCATTTCAACTGTCCTTGTAGTGTCTGTGACTTCAGTTTAAGGTCTGTTTTATGGACAGCTTCTGGTTTGGAGCATTTTTGCTTATTGTGCCTTTCACACCTTTAAGAAATGCTTTGAACGTTGTGAAGAATGATTTGATTGCCAAGGTGGACCAGCTGTCTGGGGAGCAGGAAGTGCTGAAGGGGGAGCTGGAAGCAACAAAGCAGGCCAAAGCCAAAATAGAAACCAGAGTCAAGGAGCTGGAGGAGGAGCTGAAGAGGTGAGTGATTACCCCCCTGCCCCAGGCAGCTGAGAGTGAGGAGTGCTAAACCCACCTCCTCTGTTCATTTGACTCCGTTTCACTCATGGGGTTAGCATTGGCATTCCAAGGTACCTTACAGAGTAGGACGAGGCTGATGGTAGGTGGCTGAGATATTTTTAGCATTGCATTGTTTTTATTGGATTGAAATGGATTATTGAACCTTAGAAAACCGGAATTTTCCTCCCCAGAATTAGGATTCTGCAGCAGCAACTTCAAATCCAGGCTTCCTGGAGCAGAGCTTTAAGGGTTTCAATTTGCAATTAAAAACCAAAAAAAAAAAAAAAAAAAAAAAAAAAAAAAAAAAAAAAAGGGAATTTCAAAACCAATGGTTTTGAAGGAAACTGCCAAGAGCTTGATCCTTGTAGCATCCAGGATAGTTCTGAGAGAAGTGAATGCCCATTCATTTACTGAAAGAGCTCATGCAGAGTTGCACAAGCAATATTTAAATGCCCGTGTTGATAATTGTTTCATTGCTTCTGTTAAGAATGAGAAGAGGCAGAAGAGATTCTAAAGTTCAATACAGGAAGATCCCACTTCTTATTTTCCTCTCACACAAGAGAAACCAAAGCCTGAATGCCCAGCAAAGCCTGGGATGGTTTCACATCCCTATACTAAGGCTGCCTCCCGGGGCTCAGAACAGCACGGTTCCGTTGTGGCTGTCTGTGCATGACTCTGCAGGAGCTCAGGGCAGAGGGCAGGATTTGTTCTGCAGCTGAAATCTGGAAGGTTCTGTAGTCTGAGCTCAGAATCACCAAGAATAACACAGACTGGTCTCTTTATTGTTCAGAATGTCTGAAATGAAAGTAGTCTTGCAAGCAGGCAGATTTTTTAAATGCCTTTTGAGTCTCATAATGTGAGAGTTTAAAGAAATTAAAAGCACTCTAATACTTTAAGTATTTTTTAATCAGGGATTTGGTGTTCTCTTCTTTACCATTTTGGCAAACTGTCCTTCACATTAAGGGCTTTTTTCACTGCATTGAATCACACAGAATCACATTGAAACCAGAAGCAGCCCAGAAGAAGCACTTAAGCCAGCATTTTCCCATGTTCTCATCAAACATTTGAACATGAATTATGGTTCAGAAATAGTAAATGGCTGGACCGTTCCAGTATTTTGGTGCTCACAGCAAATGTTTGAAAGAAGCAGGGTGATGTTGGTGAAGCTGTTCGGAGACTCACACTGCAAGAGGGAGGGAAAATACCAGAGAAGCATCTCATAATTTGTACATCTGGTACATGTGGTTTGAGATCTCTCCCTTGTGATGGATATAGCCAGACCTTCCCATAGCTGGTTCTCTTCCTAAACTTCCTCTGGGCCAGCTGTGGTGTCACTTGCTGGTTTGATCCCTTTCTTCCTGTTTCCTAGAGTGAAATCCGAAGCCATCGTTGCCCGACGAGAGCCCAGAGAGGAGGTGGAGGATGTAAGCAGCTATCTCTGTACAGAATTGGTATATGACATTACTAAAATGCCTGCGGGGAAAGGGGGTTGATATACTTACCTATGTTGCTTCATATGTGTGTCCTGAGATGCAGATTGATGTGCTTTTGTTAGTGATGAGGGCAAGGCTGGTGAACAAGTTGTGGCTGATGACCATGAAATACATCTTCATACAAGTTCCAAAGCAGAACGTGGCGCAGCAGAGCAGCCGACCCAGTGGCAGTAGCACTGTGCAGGATGTGGCCTCTGCAGCCTGATGCCAGAGCGGTGCCCTGCTCAGCACCGTCCCATTGTATCTGCTTCTCCTAACTTGGAATTAAACTCTGGTGTGCAGTGGGGTTCCGCTCAGGTGTTACAACTGTCAGGCTTCTCCAGAAGAGCCTGTCCCCATGCTGGCAGTGAAGCTGTAGCCGTGAGGACGTGGTGCAGTGAAGTCCAGGTTACACAGCCAGCCTTGCAGCAGTGACTGCCACCTTCTCTTAGTGCTGGGGCACCGTTTTGCTTGTTAATTCTTTTCCAAAAGCAAGTACTGCCTGATACAGAATACAGAGAGAGAAAATTCATGGGCTGTTCTTCTAGCACAGCTCTTCAAACCGTTTTGACTGGGATAGAGGCTTTTCAGCAAAGACCAACTGTGGCCCAAAAAAAAGGCAAACCAAGCAGTAACAGAGATTTTCCTTGTGCGTGTCCCTGCTGGGACACTGCTTGTCAGTGTTACTGTGTTCTTACTTGTACAACATATCAGAGGAGGTTCAGTTCTAAGCCTAAATCTCTTGACTTAATTGAGGTGAGCTTGGTCTGTTGAGAATTTAGGCAGATGGGAACATTTTCAAGTTGTGCTGGTGAGCTGCTGAAGAGAGCTGGTTGTATTTTCAGCTGAATTGACAGAAGGTCTGTTTTTTCATTTAAATTTTAAAAATAATTGATAAATTCCTTTTCATTTATGCAGTTCTTGTTTTGACCGGTCATAGAGGTTTGATTCAAAGTTCAAGGAGGGCGGAGATGGAATTGGTTAATTTAATTAGTTAATAATGAATTGGTAATGAGAGCTGTTCTAGCTCTCTGCAGCACTCACCAGCCAGGCTGAGCTTGGGAATTACCACAGTCTAGCACAACCCAGTGCCACTCCCTAGTAATGAGTTCCCAAAATCCTTGCAGTCTTTTTCTGGGCAGATATTTTTCCCAATTTAGCCACGTTGTTCTTATTTTCCACTCCTCAAAAGAGACAGACAGAATCTCATTCCTGTTTTTGCCAACCCAAAGCCACCTGTGCACTCATTGGAAGGTCAGGTTGTGTCACCAAAGATGAAAAGGCCTTTCCTTAGTTTCCTGTGTCCTACCTTTATCCATCTGTACTAACAGAATACCTCCTCTTCCAGTCCTCCTGAGGGGACAGATGGCATTATGTGGTGCTCCCTGCTGCTTGTGACTGGCTTTGCTAATGGATTAAAACTTTGGTTTCCAAACTTCTGAACCAACGGACCACTGTCAATTCTCATCACTCCTTGTAGACTCTGAAAGCACCGTGCTGGCAATAGTCCTGGAGCGGGACGTGTGTGTGTGTATGTGTGTGTGTGTGGGGGGGGGCCATGTGCTCAAGCTGGTGGTGATGCTCATTCTAATTTCCATGGTTTTGCAGAACACCCAGAGGTCCGTGGGCCGTAGTTTGGAGCTCACTGTCCGGAACTAGCACCTTATATGGGGAAATTGGGTGGTAATTAGGCAGGACAGGAGGAGAACTAACAAATATGTGTCTGTCTCCTGACTTGCCCTGTACTAACCTCAATCCTATTGCATCTTTTGTTGGCTGAAGCAGTGCTCCTCCCCTCTACAGGACAGCATTCCCATTGCCCAGCGCCGGCGCTTCACCCGCGTGGAGATGGCCCGAGTGCTGATGGAGCGCAACCAGTACAAGGAGAGGCTGATGGAGCTCCAGGAGGCCGTCAGGTGGACAGAGATGATCAGGTGAGGCTGGGTGTTGGAGAGTGTCCCTGTGTAGGACAGAACTTGGCCATGTTTGACCTTGTGTCAATGTAACCCCTATCAACATAGGGGTTGAGAAGTGCTGGAAGTTTTCCAAACTGTAGATGTTTCTCTTCTAGTACCCAATTCTTTCTCTCTTGTTCCTGAACCTGGGCTGCAAATCTCATGTTTTGGAGACCATTATTTGGAGACACTGGGCAGTTGTTTGTCTTGCTTGTTTCTTATGTGCTAATTAAGACGGGAGAAGCTCTAGGGAGGAGTATTGCTTCTAACTGGCGAATTCTAAAGGCTTGGCTTGAAGTGACTGTAATGCTGGGGTCTGTAGTTCCCAGACTGTGTGTGGCAGTGACAGTGTTACAGGGAATTGATAAAGCTTCACATTGAACACACTTGCACTTCATGTCAACATTGAAACTTAAAGTGTTGGGTGTGCTTGCATTGAAGGCCAGCGCACGTCCCTTTCTCTGGTCTGATTTTTGACATGGCTTCGTTGATGGAAATGACCTGCTGCTTGGCAGAAGCTTGTGTAAAGATGCTGAAATTAACTTGCTTTGACTGTGTTTGTCCTTAGAGCTTCCCGTGAGCACCCGTCCGTCCAGGAGAAGAAGAAATCCACCATTTGGCAGTTGTAAGTTCTTTGGTGGTTTGTACAAGATGAAGAAAAGGGGGAGTATTGCCATTTCTACTTTAGACAGCAACTTACTGGACCTTGACATTAATGAAATGTCAGATGAAAGTGTTGTTGGGGGAATCCTTTTGCCTTCAAGGGCTTCCTTTGTCCTTAGTGAGATTAAAATGAGATCTGAACATCCGCATTGCTTTTGTTTTACAAACTGAAAAAGTTCATGAATATCCTGGAATGAAAACATTCATACACTCACAGTAAGTTGTAATAAAGGGCTGTTTTCAGAAGATGTCTGTTTCTGGAAGCTAAAAATGCCTTATGCCAATCAAACCAAGGACGTAGCTCTGGGTTTGAAGTAGGGCAGTTTTTGTGGTAGGCTTACAGCCCCTGATCCTGCACCTCTTGCTTCCCCTTTTGTGTATCTGTGGTGTCTGTCTCCCCAGGCACCTTTTCTCTTACTTGTTGGCCTTTTTCTGTCCCCAGCTTCAGCCGTCTGTTCAGCTCTTCCTCCAGTCCCCCCCCAGCAAAGAGGACCTACCCCTCTGTGAATATCCACTACAAGTCTCCCACCACAGCGGGGTTCAGCCAGCGGCGCAGCCACACCATGTGCCAGATCTCCTCCGGCAGCCGCACCCTCGAGTTCTTCCCTGACGAGTGAGTCACGGGCTGTGTGCCAAGCCAGGTCCCCCTGCAGCTCTTCCTAAAATAAGCTGGTTTCCACTTTAGAAGCTGTGTGATGTTAGTATGTCTCTGTCCCCTGGGGTTTATCTCCTGGAGCTTTCACTCATCAGTTACTATGTGGATGGGCTCAGCAAACCTTGTCCTCCCAAACATATTGTGGCCATGGATTTCCAGACCGTGATGGATCATTTCAGTAGGGACCACTGCAGCTCAAGTTGGCCTCAGCCAACTCAGTTCCGCACTCATATTTGCCGACTGGGATGGAATGAAGTAGGCTTTTTGTGGTGGAGTGTGATAGCAGCACTGGGACAAAGGGATGGAATGTCTGCCCGACACTTTTGACAAGGAGTTTAAGTGAAGACAAAAGTTCTCTCCACAGCACATTTAAGTTACGATATTAGGTTTTAATCTTAACCATGCTAAAAATGAACCTCTAGGTATTGCTACTGCAGAGTCTTACCACAATTCTTTGTGTCTCTGACATGAAGAGAGAAACATCTTCTGTGCTTTACTGACTTCACGATATGTTCTGCCATTTGCGAGGTTGTGCGGTTTGACATGTGGAGTGTTTTTTTGGAAGAACTTTGACATGCGGAGTGTTTTTTTGGAAGAACTTTGCCGAATGTGGTGGTAAAGTAGGATAACTTCTGCAATAAGAAGGATTTGTTGAGAAGACACTGGCTCAGGAGAAGAGCGATTGTTTTAAAAGGATAAATTTGTCCCTTGTAGATACCCACTGCCTTTATTCTGTCTTTTTCTCTGATGACATCTCAGAGTCATGCTGTGGTATCTGAGTGCTTCCCAGCAGTGCGTTACACAGTGGGACTGCACACTGTCAGAGCTGCTTGTGCTTTCCTTCTCACCCTGTGGGAGGAAGCATGAGCAGCGAAGTGTTTTGTTTCAGCAGGATGTTCGTTTTGTTTTCAGTAAATATGTCGTTTTGTGTGTGTGAGTAGGGAGTTTTGGTTTGGATTTGATTGTTCTGCTGATGTTGATTGTATCTCATAATGATAATTTAAAAACCTGTTGAGAGCTGGAGCTGACACTCAAACAGCCTTTGTTTATATTAAAACATGTCTAAAAGCTCACAGATCAATTTTTGGTTTAACCTTTGCTAGTGCAAAGCTAGAGTTGTTCTGTTGGAACCAGCAGTAAGTGCACATTTTCCTTGTCAGCACAGAAAGCCTAAAAATGGACAGAAAAATCCATAGTTGGCTATAAATGAGGAGGGGAAGAACTCAAAATGCCTTCCTGGTGGAAACATTAATCAGTAAATTGTAACAGCTCAGCAAAAATTGGTGTGATCTCTTAGATTTGCAGGTTTTAGGGAAGGGTGATTCCCTGTTTCTGAAAGGCTCTTGGAACATTTTAAGTGGTGATGACAGTGACTTGGCCTGCCACATTGCTCAGGTGATAGAGAGATTACAGCTGCCTGTGTCTGCTCCTCCACAAAGTTTTTCTCTCTCTGATTCCCTGCATCTGGATTTGGTTTGCTCTGTGTGCCCTCCCCTGTTCTGGCCGCCTTCCCTTCACCCTCAGCTCCTGTCTTTAACCACTGATTGAGAGGTAATGCTGTGCTTCTCTCCCCAGTGACTGCACGTCCTCGGCACGCCGGGAGCAGAAGCGGGAGCAGTACCGGCAGGTCCGGGAGCACGTGCGGAATGACGACGGGCGGTTGCAGGCCTGTGGCTGGAGCCTCCCAGCCAAGTACAAGCAGGTAGGGACCACACTCTGGACAGGCTGAGGGGAGGTGCCCTTAGTCATTATCTAATGACCTCAGTCATTAACTTAGCCTTAGTCATTAGCTATTTAATTTAGAGGTACAGTGTACATGTTTTGTTTGTATAATAGTTGTAGACAGAGATCAAATTAATGTCAATGGAGGAGCATTCCTCTGTATGAAGGTGCTGAAAGAACCTACCCTAAACCAAAAGTAATTAAGCTTTTCTGTCCAGACCCCAGCCCTTTCTTTTTTATTTCCTTTGTTATAATTGGGCTTGAACATTAGTTATTTCATTTATACTCTGAGAACTTTAACAATTGTCTAGTATGAAAAACAAATGCTGTTTGCACTCACTTCTCCCCATCAGTAACACAAAATCAAACATTATCAGCCTCATTTGTTGTCCTGTGACTCATTTAACTGGTCAGAGACCCCCTGAAAGGGAGGAGCCTTCCAGCATGACTTGAAAGTGGATGAGGTTCAGGCCGTAGGATCATAGAATCATTAAGTTTGGAAAAGACCTTGAAGATCATCAAGCCCAACCGTCATGATGGAAAGCAATGCCAGTGTCCTGACTCTTTGCAGGGAGCATCCTTTCTCCATCAGCAGGGCCATATGTAGCCTCTGTTGGGGCACTGATGATGGTGAAATGGTCTCTTGGGTGGGCTGCTCCCCTCCCCATAGGGACTCTGTTTCACACAAGATGTGATAGGAAGCTTCAGTAGCAACCACCTCTGATCAGTTCTACCATACTGATTACATCTCTCTTGCCATATCCTGGTATTTGCAGCTTTGTACTGTCTTTTTCATCTTCTCTTCCCTCAGCTGAGTCCCAATGGTGGTCAGGAAGACACTCGCATGAAAAACGTCCCTGTGCCTGTGTATTGTCGCCCACTAGTAGAGAAGGACCCAACCATGAAGGTACGTTGCCTCTGCTTACCATGCAGTCCAGAAAGGGGATATGAAATTAGCAAAGAATTTGGGTCACTAGACCTGCAATTTCTACAACAGTCTATACTTTTTTGACATTAGATATTGCAAAGTCTGTCTTCTGCTTCCTCTTCTTGAATGGTGGTTTCTAGTGGATGTAGGAAAAAGTATTTTAAGGACACAACTCTCAGCTCATTCTGGTTGGCAGATTCACTGGTAACAGGACAGTATTAGCTGGAGCAGATCTTTGTGAAGCCGTGTCTATTGGTACTAGAATGTTTTGAGTAGAATGGCAGTTGGGAATAGGTGGTCATCTCTGCAGGTGCCACAGACAGTTACCTGAAGTAACTGTTTGTTTTGAAATAGCCAGTTTGTCAGTACTTCATTCAGAGATGATTTTTAGGAATCATCCTGAGGATTCAGTTGTAAGAATATTCTTACGCTGTTGTTTCTGGAAGGTTGGTGTGATCTTCGGATAACGTTCTGTGCAGGATCTTTCCTCTATGGTATTAGATAAATCCAGTATTTGTTTCTGTAGTCATGTTCCCAGCATTCTCCTAAAAAACTCACTGGAAACAACTCATCGGAGGTTAGCTGGATTTGATTTCAGAAAACAGGCACTGAGTTGCTTCCACTCCACACTGGTTATGTGGGAGCTAAACCAGCAGATGGTTTTTCACACTTCCAGGGATGGGGCAGCCACAGCTTCTCTGGGCAACCTGTGCCAGGACCTCACCACCCTCACTGGGAAGAATCTCATCTAAATCTGCCCACTGTCAGTTTGAACCCATTAAACATCTGCCACGTCCTGGCTTGCTTTGCTGCAGTGACTTAGGAACCCCGGAGTTGGAAAAACCGAGGACATTGCAGAAGCCCGTTTTCAGTTACATACCTGATTTATTATTTTCTTTAACTCTTTTAGTCACATCTGTTAAAAAGGAGTGATTTTTGCGGGGCTCAGAGATCCTCTATCTTACCTCCTTTAAATCAGACTGTCTTCTATTAGAAATCAGCAGGAACTGGTGTTTCCAATTAAATGTTTTAGGTATTTGACATTTGACAGTTCTCCACAAAGATGCCTAAATTCAAAGAGACCCTGGACCCTGCAGAATTCTTAGTTCAGATTCCTGTTTCTGTTCCTTAGCTGTGGTGTGCAGCTGGAGTCAATCTCTCAGGATGGAGACCTTTGGAACTGGAGCCTGGGAATGGGCAGAAATTGGATCCTGGGCGTGATCCCCTCACCTGTGATAGGGAAGTGGAAGGCGAGAACAACAAAAGTAACCATACATCTCCTGAGAAGAAAAAGGTCAGAAAAGAAAATGGTGGTTTTTTTCCTCTGATGTTTTTTCTCATTCCATCCGCTGCCATGACCCCTCTCTCGGTACTTCGCCATAAAATGCTCTTTGTACTATGCCATAAAATGCTCTGACTTATACTCGTGGGGCAGGGCTGTGGTCTTCTGGCTCTTCTGTAACTTTCTGTGTGATTTGGGACCAATAATCCAAGATAAAGTTTTCCAGCTTCTACTTTTGAAACATTTGGAGTTTTGAAAAAAATCGTAGCAATAAGTGCTTGGTGAGGTTGCCAGGGAGATTATGGAGTCCTCATCATTGTAAATTAAAAAAAGAAAAATAGATTCAGGCAAAACTGTGTTAAAAGAACAGAGATACAGAGTCTGTGAGTCCATTTGGGCCAGAAGTTGAAGTTCTTGAGATTTAATCCAGTTCTGGTTTTTAATAGTCTTAAGTTATTTTTTATTTTTTTATTTTTTAAAGAAGCAAACTGTAATTTGCAGATAATAATTCAGCTCTCTGGTTTGTGGGATTTTTTTCCACAGCTGTCTTACACTGCTGCCCTATACTCTTCTGAGACCAGCTTGCTTAAGATGATCAGTTGGGTGCATCCCAGCCTCATGGTGTTGTGGCTGAAAGAATATTCAGCGACATATTAGTCAGACATCTCAACGGAGAAATTAGTGGCCAAATTCCTCTTGCCCTGAGGAGCCAGACAGGCTCTTTGTCCAGTGCTCTGGGTACTAGTGCAGCAATATGAATGAAATTAGATTAGTAAACATTAAAATATAAATTAATATACAAATATATAAAACAGAAAATTAATTTACTATAGAATAGAATATATAATTTAATATAAATTACACCATGTGTAAATGTTGCCAAAGCACTGCTGAGGCTCAGGCTGATCCAGGAGGAGCGCTGATTGGGCCCATGTGTTTGCTCTCCCAAAGGCAAAGGAACTCCATGAGATGGACGCCACATCCAGCCGTGTCTGGATCCTCACTAGCACACTGTCCACCAGTAAAGTTGTGATCATTGATGCCAACCAGCCCGGCACTGTGGTGGACCAGTTCACTGTCTGCAACGCCCACGTGCTCTGCATTTCCAGCATCCCCGGTGAGTGGGGCCCAAGCTGGGGTCTGCACTGGGTCACCTGCCTGCCCCACTGAGGAGTGCAGATGTCCTCACTTGGGAACTAATCCTTGGGCTCTGTTGTGTCCTCCAAACACCATAACCCAGATCTCGCCTTCCTGTTGTGGAGATCCCTCCCTGTTGAATGTTCAGTGAGTTGCTCCTTTGGCACAAACAAAAGATGGGTTTTTGGGAACAGGAGTGAGCCTTGCCCGAGTTTGGGGGGGCTCTGTACCTGCCCTGGATGCTGATGCTAGGGATGAGGGGATCTGCCATGGTGCTGGTGGAAGCTGTGGTGTCTCTCAGGGTGGTGAACCCCAAGTGTCAGCCTCTCCCATCATTAGGGTGACCTCAGGAGGGCAGCTTGGTTTATGTGAGAATCTGTTCTTTGCCCTTCAGCGGCCAGTGAGAGTGACTATCCCCCGGGCGAGATCTTCCTGGAGGGGGATGTGAATCCTGAGGAGTCGGCTGGAGCAGACGGTGTCTTGGCAGGGATCACGCTGGTGGGCTGTGCGACCCGCTGCAATGTGCCACGAAGCAACTGTTCCTCGCGTGGGGACACACCTGTGCTGGACAAGGGACAGAGTGAGTTTTGGGACATAAAATTTAGTGACAGTTCAATTACAGCTAGTCTTGTACGAGCCCATGGTGTTAGAGCCACATCCTTCTGTCCCTAAGTTAAACACTTGAGAGGCCTCCAGAAGTTTCTTAATGTGGTACGGGAGGAACAAAGGCTCTTTTGGTACATTTCTCCTCTGAGCCCTCCTTTTCTCTCTGATCCACATCCTGCAGCCCTGGCTATGGGAGTCTCACAGCAGAGTATTTTGGACAGGTGAGATGTTTGCCCTGCTACAGTTGCTGCTGTTCTCATTGCTTTCTCCCCTGAGCCTTAGGAAGCCAATTAAGCTCATATGCAAATCACACTGCTGCCCTTGCTGACTCCATACTGCAGTGACAGCCCTGGAGACCTTCTGGTGCTGTGCTAGTCACAGATTGTGCCTCACTTTAAAATGGTCTCTGTTCCCCATCCAGGCAGAAGATGCTGGATGAGCTGCTGTCTGTGGCGCAGGCTCAGGGCTTGGTTGAGTTTGGCAAGGAAAGATAAAGAATTGACTATAGCCTGGTGTCTATATATAGTTAACTCACCAGCTCATTCTCCAGCACATCTCACACTGTTCCTTGTCCTCCAGGTGAGGTGGCTCCCGTCTGCAATGGGAAGATCAACCAGTCCCAGTCTACTGAGGAGGCAACAGAGGCTACGGAGGTCCCGGAGAGCAGTGCCAGCGAGGCAGAGCCGGCGCAGGCCCGGGCCGGGCCCCTCACCGAGCATGTGTTCACAGACCCTGTCCCAGCACAGGCACCCAGGCAGAACGGGTAGGAGGACTGGGGTCAGAGTGCCAGCTCAGTTACTGATCAGCTCTGTTTTCATAAGCTTTGGGATAAGAGAAGCAACCTGGTCTTCTGCTAGAGCGTCAGACTTCTATCAGTTTTGTGCCCAAGTAGTATTACAGATGGGATGATAGGAGGGAAGGAAATGAAATGAAAATAAACATGGCTTAGCCTGGAGCAGACTGTTAAAGTGCGAGTATTGAACCTCTCACTATGAAGGCAGACCTGCGGTTAAGGCAGATCTTCCAAAGAACGTGCACATTTCATGTTCCCGCTGAAGGAACTTTCTGATCTGTGTGTAAAAATGATGATTGATTTATTCTAGTAGTACCTCTGATTTGCTGTAAAAGTAACCAAGAAAGAATATTCACCACCCAGAAATTCTTAAGACAAACAAGTCTGATGTGAGGGCCTGAGGAGCAGAGTGGACGTCTCGTGTACAGATTGTTCCTAAATGCCCAAGTTGCTCTAAGATGTTTCTGTTGAAGTTGGAAATGAACAGAGAAGATACTGTTTGTGTAATAGTCCTTCTAAACATTCAGTGAGGGTCTGTAGATTTGAAGTACTTGTTTGTTGGCGGGGGAGGAAGGAAATGTTGCAAATTGCAAATCTGCAATTAAAAACCACCAAAGGGTGGAAAGCGATTTGTGCCTGCAAGGCCCCACACCTGCCTGTGAGTGCCAGGCTGTGGGCCTAGGAAGGCATTCTGTGCAGTGCTGCTGCTAAACCTCTAATGCTATTCTTTTGCCTCTTCAGGGAGAACGGGCAGCTGAAGACGGAGCCCAGCACAACGCTGCCAGATCAAGAGCCAACCAGCGATGCTGCTGGGACCTGCACCAGTGCTGCCCCCACCATGTGGCTGGGAGCTCAGAATGGCTGGTGCGTTCCCCTTGAGCTGGCAGATCTCTGTCACCTCCATGCTCTGGGCTCTGTTTTTCATGTCCACACACCTTTAGTTTACTGCTTGTTTCTGGAGAATGTTTTTATTCATCATTTCATTGCTCAGCTCACCATAGTCTGAGGGTTTTAACCTCACTTTCCTACCAGAAGAAAAGACTCAAGCCTGGTCAAGCTGAAGGTGTGGGGCCTGCTGCTCACCTTCCCCAATTTGTCCTCTCTCACAGGCTTTATGTGCACTCGGCTGTGTCCAACTGGAAGAAGTGTCTGCACTCAATAAAGCTGAAGGACTCTGTGCTGAGCCTGGTGTAAGTGTGCATTCCAAGGGACCTGCAGGAGAAGGTTCAGGGCATAAGTGATACTTTAGAGGGGTGGTAGCAGCTCTTTGTCATAGACTCACAGAACCACAGAATGGTTTGGGTTGGAAGGGACCTTGCTAATTGGTAATTGTTCCAACTCCCTGCCGCAGGCCAGGCTACTCCAAGCCCTGTCCACGTTCCTGGCCTTGAACAATTCCAGGAATGTGGCAGCCATAACTTTTTCTTTGCTCTCCCGAGTGCCTTGGTTTGTGAGGGAAGTTTCCCAAGGTTTTTGTTATGGGTAAGCCTCATACTGACCCATTTTCCTGCTCAACTGCAGCCCTGACCCAGCCCTGACCCAAGTTAGTGAATACGTGATTAGCAGTATCAGGAGGAAGTGAGTGGGGAAGAGAAAGGCAAAATTTCACTGAGGAGTAAATTAGGGGGAATTTGTTGAAATTGATGGGGTTTGTATTGTGAAGGAGAAGAATTTCCTCAACATAAAATTTAGGGATGATCCTATTGCAATGAAGGTGTGACCTCTTGCAGGATGTTCCTGCAAGTGCTGAACTGACTGGGAATTGTAAAGACAACATAAAGATCGTGTGTATGGATGGCAGGAAGAGTTTATTAGTCCCTCACATCTGCAGGCTTTTGTAAGCATTTACTGTTCCGTGATTTCAGGCATGTGAAAGGGAGAGTCCTGGTTGCTCTGGCAGATGGAACACTAGCCATATTCCACCGGGGAGAAGGTAAGAATCAATGTAATAGAGAAAACAAAATTTGGCTGAAAGTGCAGCAGTACAAACAGAGTTAAAACACATAGCTATTATACACATAATTGCTATCCTAAACCATCCCAGGCTTACACTAGCACCGCTTCCTGAGCTATTCTGAACGAAAATGTGTGTGTATGGGCTGTGTAGCACATGTAGAGTAAATATGACACTTTTAGAAATACACATGCTGTGCAGTTGCTTGAGGCACACTTGGTAAATTCAATTTCTGTTGCTCTTCACTTCTGTGGGTTTTGTTTCCCTATGGCTTGAGCAGTTTCGTAGCTGTGTTCATACCTGACAGCTCTTGGGAATTTGCTAACTGTGACTAATGTTAGCATATAAAGAGCTTAGTTATTCCTTGAGTAGCAGTTCATTCAGCGAGCTGAAATATAGAGATTTCTGGATTCATGCAATTCAAACTTTGATTCAGCTTTTATCACGAGCTCAAACCTGACCATTGACACATCAAAATTGTTCCCATCAGAAATAAGATAAAGCTTCATGACAGAGAGACTGACTGTCTGTGAAGGACACAAATATCTGCCTGGTTAGTTAGAAATAACAGTGAGAGCAGGGAGATCTGATTCCTTATCCTGGGTTTGACACTTTGAGGGAATTATGTTGTATGTCTGTGATGTGAGGAAGCCTCACTACAAGGACTGTATGACCATTTCCTTTTCAAGTCTTCTTCTCCTGCTGGTTTTTGTACTTGTTAGAGAAGCCTGTTTGTTTCATTGCAGTAAAGGATACTGATTTGGAGCACTTTTAGACACCAAATTAAACTTTATTATTGCATGTTTCATCAGTGTAAGACTGTGCCTGAAGCAGGAGTATGGAGGCATGGGAAAGTCACAGACATAAGCCAACTGAGCATTTGAGTACCGACTAAGCCTATATACCCGAATATACAGGGAAAGGTAGAGGATTCTGTTGTATGCTGACATGTTATGGTGGAGATGCATCTTTCCACACTTGCTTTTCACCTCAGATGGCCAGTGGGATCTCAGTAATTACCACCTGATGGATCTCGGCCACACTCACCACTCGATCCGCTGCATGGCTGTGGTCTACGATAGAGTCTGGTGTGGCTACAAGAACAAAATCCATGTTATCCAGCCAAAGACGATGCAGATTGAGGTAAGAGAGCACACGTGTGTCTGTGCACACACACGCGTTGTATTTATTCTTACAGCTGTTTTCTGCTGCACTGTGTGAAATGCAGAACCTTTGGGTTGTCATTGCTTACTGCAGAACCCAAACTGTCAGTCTGGGTCATTTATGATCCAATCTGCCAGGAGGTATTTATTCCTTCCTCCCTTTGCAGAACATAATTCTTTAGATAAGTCTAAACTGAGCATTTTCTTTGCCTTTACTCATGAGTCTATGAGGCCACGTACTGTCAAAACATAGGTATGTGCTTGACAGTGACCCTTCACATGTGGTCTGAGGCTTCATCTGTAGGCATTGTGGCACAGAGGAACAGTACAGTTAGCAAGCCCCCGTGATCCCAGCTACCTAAGGAAAAAATGATCTTTAGAGCCTTTTGGTTGAAATTCAGTACAGTGGTGTTGGTACAAATCTGTCTGAGAGTGCTTGAAATAATCCTGTCAAGAAGAGAAGTAGTGCTGGATCTGAAGTTCACATCAGTGAGCCAAGGCAATTTGATCTTTGGAATTTATCCTGGAGTTGTGTGTTTTCCTTTTCTATTAAGTACATTGAAAGCCCTTGCTCCTGAACTGGTCTGCAAAGACCATCCACTCTCCAAAGCTGCTCAAGCGAGGGATTTTCTGTGTCCTGTAGTAAACTGCTGTGGTCAGCTGGCATTAACACAGCTTCTCCAAGAGCTTTGGAACCCAAACAAGTGATCTCAGTTGAGGAAAATGGAGTATATGTGTAGATAATGGCAAACCTTTTGTGAACTCATGTTGGTTCACCTATTTCAGAAATCCTTTGATGCCCACCCTCGGCGAGAGAGCCAGGTGCGACAGCTGGCATGGATTGGAGATGGAGTGTGGGTTTCCATCCGTCTGGACTCCACCCTGAGGCTCTACCATGCCCACAGCCATCAGCACCTGCAGGATGTCGACATTGAGCCTTACGTCAGCAAGATGCTGGGTGAGGCAGTGGGGCCTGTCAGAAAGTGGTCTGTTACTTACTGAGATCAGAGCAGAATTTGCCCAAAGCAGACCTTGCCCAAAGTCATCACTGACTCCCCAACTCTCATTCATGCTTCCTAGGCACTGGAAAGCTGGGTTTCTCCTTCGTGCGGATCACAGCCCTTCTCATCGCTGGCAACCGCCTTTGGGTGGGCACCGGGAACGGTGTCGTCATCTCCATTCCCCTGACAAAGAGTAAGTGACATTTATTGAAGGTACTTCTGCATCCCCCCACTAAAAAAAGAAAGAAGCTTTTGGGTGTTACTTGTGGGTGGCTTGGGCAGGCTGATGCTTTCCCAACATCTGACACCCCTTGATCGTAGCTGTGTTCAGGGAGAAGAGCCCGAAGTGTGAGCAGCCCTGGACTTGGTGTAACTCTTCTTTATTAAGGAATTAAGTGTTCGGTTGAATGGATGTAACCTATTTAAAACCAAGCAGGTATTTGTTTCTGCCCTTTTCAGTTCAGTTGAAGCTATTTCCTCCGTGGGGGGACATCTCTACCATCCCTACAGTCTTCTTTTTAGAGCATGACCTTGACAGAGCAGAGTGATATGAACTGATTCTGTAGCTACTGTGAAGCAGGAGAAACAAAAGGAGGCTGTGGGATGAGAAGTCAGTCACCAGGAAGATGTCCCTGGAAATTTCATTTTGGCATAGACATCTAAATATCTCCATAGCAGTATTTTCCAGAAACTGACCTTAGAAAAGCTTGATTTACTCAAATTAGGGTTCAACTACATCAGTCAATTAGAAATTGGTATCCTACACCAAATCCAGCCTGGGGAGGGGACCCAGCAGTAGGTGCAAATAGGTGCATCTCCAGAGCTGGAAGTTTAGTTGAAGCTTTTAGTAATCCTGTTCTATACCTGCCCATCAGCATCTTATTTTGGCAGTCTGTTCCAGATCACCACGGGGGAGTAGGATTTGAGGCTGCTTGCAATTGCTTTCACTAGAAAGTAGTCAAATTTACATTTTCTCACCACTGCTTACAGGAAAGCTGAGAGGCAAATAGCTCTTGTATAAAAGGAGCAAACCTCTTGTAATCCTCCTGGAAGTCAGGGATGATCTCTGAGGCCAGTGGAGCTGGATGTGCCTGGGGCTGACACCAGGAGGGCAGTGACACGGTCCTCTTCGTGCATTGCAATCTCAGTCTCATTTCTGAGTCCCTGTTCTGAAGCCCATTCTGTCTTGGGGCTGCTGTCCTTAATCTGAGTTAAGCCTTTTCCCTGCTGTCAAACAATTGCTTTATCTTTGGGTGTTCCTGTAAAAATGTGGTAAGCAGGAAGGTCTCACTAGAAATGCAGCAGTGGATCCTTGTGACACAGTCCCTCTCCCATCTCAGATACCACATTTGTCCCTGTAAGGTAAGAGCCAAGTGAGCAAGAACAGTGTAGGTGTGAACTACATCAGAGATCCTGTGGTGGTTTCTCTAGGGTTTTTTTACTCTTTCTGTTGCCCCCTGAATTATCTCCCAGTAATCACCTTTTTCTTCTCTCCTCTCCTGCCCGTCACTTCCCGTGCCCCTCTGTGTTCCCACTCCCTGCCTGTGCCTAGCTGTAGTCCTCCACCGAGGCCAACTCCTTGGGCTCCGGGGTAAGTCCATTGCCTCTTCTCCTCAGCTCTCACTCCTTCCGCACCTGCCTCCCGTCGCAGTTGCTCTCCCACCCTTCCATCCTGCCGTTCAGCTCTCTCCATCCATTTTTTGCTCATCACTCTTTCGTTGTAAGTCACACTGGAGAAAAGCAACCAAAGACAGTCACGTAAATATCCTCATTTCCCAAAGCTATAAACATTTTTTACCATCTCATCAGCCATCCATCTGGTTTTTTTGTGTCAAGAGTAATTTATTCTTCATCAGTGGTTCCCTTGCTGTGGTAGGCCAGGTTTGAGATGGGGACTGGAGAGGTTCATTCAGTCAGAGGGTTCCAGGAAGCAGGAGTAGAGTGTTCTTCCAAGGTCTTCCTTGGTCATCCTTGTTTTTCCAAGGATGTTTCTCTCATCAGTTGCAGGCCAAGGGCAAGGAGGTGCTGTGGCACCTGCCAGCTGCAAGTCATCAACCAAGATGTTTAACCCAAGAGGACTTGATAAACATGAAGAACTGTTTGGGTTTGTTCAAAGCTAAGTTCAAACTGTTTGTTTGCCCAGCTAAGGCAGGGTCTGAGTTTAAATTTATGCCTTTCCAGGGTCAGAAATTAGGGGTTTTTTTTCACTCAAAGAAATATATATGGCTGTCCAGAAACACTGTCAACATGTGTCTCCTCATTTTAAAGCAGCTGATATAAGTTGCAGTAAAAAGCCATATCCTGTATACACACTGATTCTCATTCCTCCAGCAAAGTATTTGTACTTGTCTTGCCATCCTTGCTTGAGCCTGATAGGGAAAAGTCTCCTTTGTCCAAATCACTTAATAACTGAAATCCAGCCCAAGTCAAAATACAGAATTACAGATAATTAATGAAGCAATCAAGCTTCATTGAAAGCTGCCTGATTTTAGTGCTGTTCCTGTTGTACTGATGTGGGTGTATGCAGAAGGAAAGCATGCCCTGTTCTGAGCTCTGAGCACTGGTCTCTGTTGCTTGGTGATTGGAAACTTTCACATTCTCTGAGCCTGGACATGAAAGATGCAGGCCCCTGAGCCCACCTTGAAATCCTTGGAAGCTGTGGATGGTGAACATGTTTCAAATGTTCATTGCTGGAGTAGTTTGATTTTCTGGTTAAATCAAGAACTGAGGAAGGAACTCCACTTCTGTGATGGCTTTGACTGGGCCAAGAGGCTTCACCAGACCCAGTGACTGCTTTCAGCAGCACGTATGCTCACAGCTGGGCATGAGCAAGGACTTGACTTGGAAACCGAGCAACTTCACCTATCCAGAGAATAGCAGTAATTCTCCTCTAGGTGCCCTGGGTGTCTCTGGGAACAGTGGACACCATTGGATACCCTGCCAGGTACAAAAAACCAAGGCTGGTACTAGGACAGTGGGTGATTCTGGAGGCTGGACAGAATCACTGCTGGTGAGTCCTTCACTGGGACACCAGTCTAGCTTGCCCCAGTCTAAAAGAGAGGGACTGTGTAATCTGGTGTGGTCTCTTCCATCACATCATTCACACAAGACCTTTAAGAGACCTGTGCCTTTAAAGGTTTTCCTTCATGACTCATGAGTTTTCTCTTTGATTGAGTCCCTTCTGTAAAGGGGACTCAAAGCTATCACTGATGATGTTCCTCCTCCCTATCCCCAGCCAACAAGACCTCACCAACCTCTGGAGAGGGCAGCCGCTCCGGTGGGGTCATCCACGTGTACGGTGATGACAACAGTGACAAATCTGCCAGCAGCTTCATTCCCTACTGCTCTATGGCTCAGGCACAGCTCTGTTTCCATGGACACCGGGATGCTGTCAAATTCTTCGTCTCTGTGCCTGGTAAGGATGAGCAGAGCCCTTCCTCAGCAGGGGCTTGTTCTGCCATCCCTTCTGTAATGGGGACTGGAGCTGCTCTGCAGCAGACGGGGGTGCAGGCCATGACTGGCACTTCCTGTGGCTCACACACAGGGGTTTAAACTGCAGCGACTGCCAGATTTGACCAGCAGAAGGAACTTGTCTGCCCGGCGTGTTTGCGTGTGTGTGAACTGCGCGGAGGCTGAGCAGAGGCACTGACAGCACCTCTGTCCTCTCCCAGGTAATGTCCTTGCGACCCTGAATGGGAGCGTGTTGGACAGCCCTTCGGAGAACCCCAGCACAGCAGCCACCGAGACTGAGGGGCAGAAGCTGAAGAACGTCCTTGTGCTGAGTGGAGGAGAAGGGTACATCGATTTCCGGATCGGTGAGTGCCTGTGGTGGGAGGCACCTGGAAGGGGAGAGGGTGCGTGGCTGTGGTCATGGAGCGAGGCATCGCGGCTGTGGGGAGCCAAAGCAGAAAACCCCCACGCTCTGTTTCTCCTGCATCTAGCTGTGAGGGCAGAGAAAGATTTGCCTTGCACAGCGCAAGGCTCCCAACCTCTGCCCTGTGCCTGCAGTACCACATGGCTGTGACGATGGCTCTGGAAAGAACAAACCCCTCTGTGCCACTGGCTCCAAATGTTGCTGCCCCACTGGGATCACCCGTGCTGCTGAGGGTGCTCTGTGTCTAAAAGTTGGCCTCCCTGAAAAGAAGGGTGGTTTTTGCTGCTGCTGGAGCTGGTTTCTCCCATCCATGCAATCCGACTTTGGAAAAGCATTGTCTTGCTGTAATTGTTCTTCAGGCACAGAGGAACGTCTCAGCTCATGGTGTCTGTTGTCAGACTGCTGGGACTGTAACAGTATTGGCCACTTTGGGAGTATTGCAGAACAGTGCACTATGGGATTTTCTTTCTTGCCATTTTTACTCTCTGTTTTCTCTCTCCAGGGGATGGGGAAGATGATGAGACAGAGGAAAACGCAGGAGATGCCACGCAGGTGAAGCCAGTACTTTCCAAGGCTGAACGGAGCCACATTATTGTGTGGCAGGTATCATATATCCCTGAGTGAGAATTCCTCCTTCCCCTCAATGTAAGTGTCCCTCCTCCCGCCTGAATGCCAAGATGTACATACAGAACGCCTGCATTATAACTCCTGCTGGAAACTGACCCCGGACAACTGCAACGGCTCCTGCCTCAGACTGTGACCCCCTCGGAACTCGCAGCTTTCATCTCGGGCCCGTGTGCTTTCGGCATGGTTGGATTCTTGTTCTGCTCTGGAGCTGGCATCTGCAAGGAGAGAAATGGCAGCGCATCGTGAAGTGAGCTTGGAGCCAGGACTGTGGGAAGCCTTTGCCCAGCTAGAGCGGGGTGGCTCAGGTTCTCGGGCAGGTTGCCTCACTCCCACCTGCATGAGAAAGAAGTGTGTCCCCAGGCATCCCCTGCAAAGCACTGGTGGTGAATCACTTCTACAGAAATCCCTTCTAGTTCACCGGTGGACTCTCCACCTTATCCACCCTTAAGCACAGAATAACATCCCATGGACTGAGAGCAGATAAGTCCAAGGAGGCCTCAGTAGAAAAGAGCATCATGATTTGGGCAACCCTTCTGCTGCTGGGCTGGAGGAGGCAGCAGCACCATTACTGTGGGGTTCATATCCTCTGTCTTTGCAGTGGGAAGGTCCTGTCCTCTGCTGCTGCTGTTGTCTCAGCAGTTGTGTGCTGGGTGCCTGTGTGTGTGTCCCAAGAGGATTGTTTGGTGGCCTCAGATGGCAAATGGGTGTTTGATTGTGGAGGCCACATGGCTGTGGTAGCAAAGGGGTACTGGAACACTGCTTTTTCAAGAGCAGAAAAGACAACACCTAACTCCCCCTTCTAAAAATGCCAGGCAGTAAAGAACTCCCGAGTTGGTTCTGAAAGGTTCAGAAGAAAGTTATCTCTGCATTGCATTTGGTGGCTTTTAAAACACATGCGAGGGCAGAGGGTGGTGATCTGCTGTGAATTCTCATTAACACATTGACATTGCCTTGACTCAAGGCTATGTCCCCTTCCCAGGAACTGCTGGAAGGAGATCTCTGTTTTCACAGGAAAACAGATTGGCTGTCAGTTGGGAAAGACTGGATGTGCAGTCAAGGTACAAAAAGGCCATGTCTCACCTGAAGTCACATAGAAAAAGGAATTGAGGACAGATTTCCCAGCATCTTTTATCTAACACTAACTGTGTTAGTAAGTAGTTTAAAAAGCTGGAAATGTCTGACTCCTGAAAAAAGTTGACAGCCCCTTAGAGAAGTGGTGACGGCCCTCCCTGTGTAAGCACTGCTGGGCGATGGCAGATGTGCAAAAATACGGGGCCAAGGAGAGTGGTTTTGAGCTCAAGGTGCAGAATGTGGCAGCTCCAGGTGTAGAGGCAGTGGTGTGTTCCCCCTTTCTGTCAGCAGAAACAGTCCCATCCAACAAGGACAAGTTCCATGTCCCCAGAGGACTCCTTTCTGAATGTGCAGGACTAGGGCAAGTCGCAGTTGTTAGTTATAAATTTGGAAGCTCCTGGTGGTCATCTTGTTTCTTCCTTGAGCTGTGCAGCACTCTGGGGTTCACAGGGACATCCTTATGACAGTATAGGGACAGTTGGGCAAGCCTCCATCTCCCAGAAAGCTCACAGCTGTGTCCTGTGCTTGCTGCCATGGGCCAGGCTGTTCACAAGGCTTGTGGTCTAAAGCTCCTGCTGTGCTGCAGGGATGCCATGTTCCCAGGTGATGCTCTAACAGGTGGCATCTCTGCTGATGCAGCAGCACTGAAACGATTTTTGGATCCACAGTTCAGGAAAGGCTGGGGCATACATTGCCCCTGCAAGGAGGCAAGCAACATCTCTGGTGAATAAAGGCCTCAGCCAGCTGCAGTGGTGCCCATGGCTGCCTGTGAGAAGTGCTGGTGACACACCACCCACACCAGTCCTCCCCAAGGCAGGAATCCAGCCGGAGAGAGTCTTCCAGGCATCAGCACACTGGGCTCTGTGGCTGGCACTGGGTTAAGGGATACCTGGAGTCACCATCTGCATGTGGGGGGACCTTTCACCAGGGACATTTCACTGGGCCACTGCTGACCATGCCAGGCTTCTCATTCACTTTCCCCATATGCTTTCTGCTATGAAGAGCTCTTTGGGTCCCAACACAGAGTGCATTAAGTTAAGAATATAACATTTAAAGCACAGATTCCACTGTCATGTAACAGTTCATCAGTTAGGGCCAGATAAACTTCAGAATTTGGACTAGTTGAAGGGGAAAAAAAAAAAAAAAAAAAAGAAAAAAAGCCCTGGTAGAGTCCAGTTCCTTCACTCTGTCAACTTCTTTTGGAGGAAAATCAGAATTGTAACATTTGTACCTCTGACTGTTTGTTCTGTATCTGGTTTGAGCAGTTGAAGGGACAGCACTTGGTCTTCTGTCACCCACTGGGCTCCGGCAACATGAGGAAATCAGTCTGGGGCCTCTACCACCAGGTTCCTTTCCAGCTCGGTGCATGTTTTCCTCCAAGAGAAGCACATAGCCCAGAGGGGCAGCTCCAGGGGGAGACCTGGCCTCTGCTGGCAGCTCCTGCAGCCTTGGGTGGCTGCTGGGCATCAAGGTGAGAACTGACTGGCTTCAGCACACTTCCCTGTCATATCTCCACTGTGATGTATGTAAAGTATCTTGTATGTTACAAAAGGATTTTAAAAAGTGTCTCAAGGCCTGTAAACTCCGCTGTTCGGTCTGAAGATGGCATTCTGTAAAGAGCCTGCTGTATTAATACGTTCCCATGCTTTGTCCCCTATGCTATCAACAACAAACCATATCTGTTCTGTATGTAATAAACGTGTTAACATCATCTTGGGCAGTGCATTGTGTTCCTGTGAAAGCACTGGGATTGCTTCTCAGTCTTTTAAGAGTGGGACACTTAAAAAGGGTGGGAATGCAGCTCAAGTGTTCACTGTTGTTGAGCAGTTTAGTGGCAAGAAATGAGGTGTGGATGGCTCACAGAGTCACAGCAGAAGGGGCTGGTCCAGCAAGCCAAAGGCAATCTGTAGTTTCTGCCAGCAGCAGAAATAAAAGCTGGAAATTTAAGGTGGGACAACTTCAGAAATATGAGAGCAGAGAAGCATCCATCTGCTGGCTTGCTGCAGCTTCTGTCAGGGTGGCCCCTTCAGGTGAACCGCCAGGGTTAACACATCAGGTCAGCTTTCAACACGGTACAGGGTGGCACTTCACAGTCCCTTAGGCCTCTGCGACAGACACCGTGGGGAGGGAGCTCCTCAGCCCCGGCAGCACTTGGACACTTCCATATTTTGTAGAACCGTGTTAGTTCAAGGGCCGTATGTGGCAGTGTACAAGGGAGCCACCTCCTTACAACAGGAGCATGTTCTGCCCTGAGCAGGGGGCCCTGAAGTGAGTCTCATCCATGACCAACACGTGCACTGCGGGGCAGCACAGGCCAGGGTGTCGCACAACTGGCAACGCCTCCAGCATTAGTGGAGGCATCTCAACCACAGTTTGGAAACGTGCTGGGACCAGTCCTGCACTCCTGGGGCTGCACCCTTGAATAAGGCCTGGAGCAGTTTGAGCAGGGCTCTAGGTGAAGTGCAGACATGTCTGGTACCCACCAGGGTGGGTGAGGAAGCAGGTCACTGCCATCATCCCTCAGACAACTCCCCCCCCCCCATACTGGTAAATGTGAGGTAACTGTACAGGTTTGGGAGGGCCAGCAAAGCTCACAGCATGTTCTGGACGTGGAATCCAGCCAGTGGCAAATGGGCTGTGCAGCTTCCTGGAAGGGACCTTCACCATTGGACAAGGCTCTCAGGCTGCACAGGGTTCTGTGAGGGGACACCCTTCCCCCAGGTGTTAAGGTCACCAGCCGGACATGGCTGTCCTGATCAGCACCACCTAAACCGCCAGCTGTAACAGAGGCCCTTTCCTCCTATGGCCCAGGAGCCTCATTTAAACATGAACTGGGACCTTCAATATGCCTGTAGCTGTGTCTGTCCCTAGCTGTTCCTGGATGGACCCCTTGGACTTGGAGGGGCTCAACGAGATCATCTTCAGAGGTCCCTCCCCACCCAAACTGTTGGATGCCTCTACACCTTATGGTGTTATCAGCTCTATCTGCTTTTGATCCTGGCTGGACTCCCTGGTATCCCCTGGTCATGGCTACTTCTTGCCTTGTCTGGGGCTGCTGGGGGATGCTGCGACCAGACTTGGCTCTGCCCACTGTGGGCAGACTCTGTGGGCCTGTGCTCCCTCAGGGGGAGCCTGTTCTAGGGCTCTGTTCAGATCCCAGCTGTGCAGTAGAGAGGACTAGGCTGTTCTACTCATGCCATCTAACTCACACCCACAGCTCTCTCCCTCCTTGCTCATCCTCAGTTTGTGTGTCAGTTCAGTAGCACCTCCATCCTGGTGAGGACGGGAGCCATCAGCTCAGCACAGTGCCTGACACTGGAGGCTCTGAGAACCAGCCAAGCTGCCTTCCAGCCACAGCTGTGGGAAGACTCACAGTCTCAAACTCTTTGTCTGTGGCAATGCTCTGGATTCTCCCTTCCCTGGATTCTCCCATTCCTTCCAAAGCCAGAGAATTAGTCCTGGCACAAGCCCTGCCACTACAGGCAAACGGGCTCAGCTCTTCCCAGCCTCTACATCTTGTCACAGGACTGGCTTTAACTCACAAGTAAAGCCTTCCCTCTTATTCCATAGCACCTTAATCCTTCAGGAGCCTCCGGGTGGGGAACCCTGTGGGAATCCAGGTCGCTGATGTCAATCCTGTGCTCCTACCTGATGGCAGTTATTTCCTGCTGGCTGGGGCCACACATTCCCCAGTCCCATCCAGGGCAGACTGGGTGGAGCAGAGTCCAGTTTGTGCTCTCCCTCTCTAAATCCCCTCAGGCTAATTGTGATTTTGGGATGCTGCAGCAAGTGGAACACCACTTCCTGACTATCTGCTATGGCAGACACAGAAACTAAACAGTTACTTCTGTGCAGGGAGTTGATCTACAGACCAGAACAGCTCCTGTGCCCCATCCATCCACACCCAGACCAGACCCTCCAACAACCCCTGACACAGCAGCAGCATCCACAGCCAGCAAGAGAAGATGAACTGCCAGGAACTGTCTTCAGGAGCTGCACGTTTTAATGTTCACAAAGCGCTGCCCTGAAACAGGAGTCATTTGTGATTGGCTGATTCAAATGGTAAAAGTCAATCATGCATCCTTTGCATCACCAAAACTAAAATAATTTCTCCTATCTCTCGACAGCCATCTCTGGAGTAGCTATGGATGGATAGCTTTGGATAGCTTACTATCCAACTGTGCTCCTCATGTGCACTGCCATCCTAAGCAAGTGACCCAGATCATTCTGCAGTGTTCAGAGAACCTGATGCTCTGCCTGTGTTTGGTACGCTAATGGCTCTGCAGATGATAACCTCCAGGCATTGAAAAAAATTCCCAAGTTTTCTTAGAACTGTGCTGCAGAATTAAGACAACATTTATTTTCTTTTGCAGATACATTTCTTCACAGCTCTGTGAAATACTGTGATATTATTAGTCATTTCCACGTGATTCATGCAGGACCCAAATTATCTAAAAAATGTTGTCAAAAGATTAATTTTCAGGCTATAAAGAAAATTATGCTCCAAAGAATAGCAGCTGGCTGACAGGAGCTGTGTAATCAGAGACTACTCAGGGAACCAAGACGGTTCCTCTGCTGACTGAGACCAACGTTACGGAAAAGGAGTCTGAATATATCTGCATCTTCCCTTTGAGATGAGGTGACTGTACAGGGCTGGGGAGAAAGCCAGGGAACCTGGCTACACCCTACCATGGTGGGCACGGGGGTCTCTGTAACATCCCCTTGCACTGGGCTTCTAACAGGCAGTGAGAGGCATGTAAGAAGCTCGGGACACAGAACAAGTCTTTATACAGGTGTCCCTGTAGCTTTTTTCTTTGCCCGTTCTCGGGGAGTGGCCAGGACCTTCTGCAGATCAATAACTGGCTCCTCTGTGATTGGTTTTCCCTCCTTCTGCCACTGGGCAAGGATCATGGCTCGGAGCAGCGGTGGGTATGGCAGGAACCGAACAGTCTCCTCAGGCACTGGGGTGAATTTCTTGAAGGCCTCCTCCTCGTGCTTGGGCACCATACGCCAGTCATGGTACATGACTTTGTCAATCTCTCTCACTTCCTCTTCAGTTTTGCCTGGGAAAAGATGAGGAACACCAGTGGGCAACACCGTCACAACAAACTCCTTCCAGGAAACACAGCAAGTGTCAACTCTTTGGCACCCGAAATGCTGCAACAGTAAGAGTAAATGGAGTTTTCAAAGGGTTGGACAGGATCTCCCCTGCTATACTATGGGATCTCACTTCTGTCATTGGAAATCAAAACAGAAACAGGTTGAAAGGACTACAGGCAAGTTGTTTCAGTACTATGGGTGACTCCCTCTCTTAATTTAAAGTGTCATTTCATCTCTCTCAGGTTCCATTTCCATTGCTAAGGAACAAGAGTAATTTCTCTCTACACTGATGAAAGTCATCTGGAAAATCGAGTGTTAAAAGTGCCCAACAACTTCAAAACCTTTGAACGAGAACTATTTCAGTAACTCCTGTAAGAGACAATTGTATACCTAATATAAAGCAGCTCTAAAAAGGGAAATCCACTCATTCAACTCCAAGCATTAATTAAAAATTCCAGTAACATAAGCTGCTTGCCACTGCAGCTTTTTAGTGACAGTTTTACCCGGACCACCCCCATGTGCTCGTTCTGTGTCTTGCTTTCAAAGTCTCAGAGCAGTCTGTCAGCTCATCTAGCACTGTTAGTGCTGCTGTTCCCCAGGGTCATCTTGCACTGGGTCTCCCACAGCAGTCCTCAGAAAGACACTCCGAGGGAGCTAGATCCCAGCTTTTGAAACTTAAACAAGGGGGAACTTCTTTTCCCATTAGCAGATCTGAAAAAAAACCCACTAATTCCCCAGGCTGGGAGAGGCCGCCGTTTTTCCTGCCGCCCTCCCGGTGCTCTCCACGTGGGTGGGAAAACGAGCCGGTCTCACCTCTGAAGGTCAGGTAGCCCCAGGCTCTTCCATGGTCCATGTCCTGCAAAGAAAAGCGGATCGCGCTGAGGGCAGGGCGCGGCGGGCGGGGGTCCCGGGGGGCGGGGCTGGGGCAGGGCGGGTACCTCGGCCGTGTAGTCCGCCTTCACCTTGGTGATGACCCAGTAGCAGGGCTCGTCGTGCGCCCACAGCCAGGACTTGCGGGTGACGGTGCGGCCCACGCCGAAGCGTGGCAGGCGGCAGAGCAGCGCGAAAAGCCGGTTCTCGTTCCGCACGTCCTCCCAGGCCCGCACCGGCAGCCGCTTCTGCGTCAGCGGCCGCCGCATGGTCTCGTAGTCCAGGGCGAAGCGCTGAGAGTCCCGCGGGCGCTCCTTCAGCGCGCGGTACTCGCGGATCTTCTTGGCCATGGCGGCGATGGGCCGGTGCAGCTTCTTGCGGGCCATGGCGGCGGCTGAGGGAGCGGATCCGAGCGGGCCCGAGGGGAGCCGGGCGGGGCCGGGCAGAGCCGGGCGGGGCCGAGAGGAGCCGAGAGGGGCCGGGCAGAGCCGGGCGGGGCCGAGAGGAGCCGAGCGGGGCCGAGCGGGGCCGAGGAGAGCCTGGCTTGGCTGTTTGAGATGTGTATCCGAAACAGCGTTTGGGATAGAAAAAAAATCTGGTTTTGAGGAGATCCAGCTACTAGGTCAGGAACGTTCAACCGCCTGGGTAAAATCAGGGTTTGGGAGGATTAAGGCAACGTTGAGGTTGTGCCCCAGGTCGTATATAGCAGTAAAATTAAGAATACTTAATTATTAGAAACTGATAACCATAGAATTTATGCGTCTTAGACTAAGCATTTTAAAAGGAGGGTGCTAGCCATAGAACTCATGTGTTTTAGTAAGGTTGGAAGTTCTCAAGGCAAAGTGCATAGTTTATAGTTTTTTGTGAATCACAGAATCAAACGGGTTGGAAAAGACCTCTGAGATCATCAAGTCCAACCTTTGACCCAACATCACCTTGCCTACTAGACCATGGCACTAAGTGCCACATCCAGTCTCATCTTAAAAACCTCCAGAGACGGTGAATTCACCACTTCCCTTGGCAGCCCATTCCAATGTCTGATCACTCTCTCTGTAAAAAATTTCTTCCTAATGTTCAACCTAAATCTCCCCTGGACTATGCCTTCTTGTCCTACTGCTGGTTGCCTGGGAGAAGAAACTGATCCCCACCTGGCTCCACCTTCCTGCCAGGGAGTTGTAGAGAGCAACAAGGTCTCCCTGAGCCTCCTCTGCTCCAGGCTGAACAACTCCAACTCCCTCAGCCTCTCCTCATAGGACTTATGCTCCAGTCCCTTCATCAGCCTTGTTGCCCTTCTTTGGACCTGCTCCAGCACCTCAATGTCCTTCCTAAATTGAGGGGTTCAGAACTGGACACAGCACTCCATTCTTTAAAAGCAAGAATTGTGATAAAAACAGAGACAGTTCTTGCACCTGTGAAGGGACGGATAAAATGCGAGAAAGAAGACAAAACAGATCCATGAGACTGGGTTTAGGCCTTGAGCCAGTTCCAGAAGGCAGGAAGTCTAGGAGTCAAGAGAAGAACGTAGCAAGAATGACGTTGATGCCTGGCACCAGGGGCCACTTGAAGCAATTCCAGGGGGGCGTACGGTGGGTGGAAAATGGGGTGGAACAGGTGAGGTAATCCTTGAATGTGTAATTAGAGAGTTGTATAAAGTTATGAAAGCTGTATGGTTCAGGGTGCACCCTTAGGAATTTTTTTCTGATGCAGCCAGCGCTGAAATAAACATGTGTGCTTTTTTGGCTTTCTATACTCAAAATGAACCTATAGAGTTTCTTCTCCGATTTTTTGGCATCAGTCAGAGTCAGAGGCTGGGCTGTGAGCAGCATTCAGGCTTGGAACTCCATTCCTGGGATGAGAAAAGTCCCCCGAGCAAGGACTGCTCTGGCTGCACTTTTAATGACTAGAGTTTAAGGAGCAGAGTTAAGGAGTAGAAACTGCGTGGGTCCAGCTATATCAGCCCCTAGTAAATTAAATCTGACAGCAGAGTTTTATTTTTCTTTTTAAACTCATATCATATCTTAAAGGAACCACATCAATTCCAGCATTGCTGCAGAGTCCTTTATTGAAGGCATTGGGATATGAAGTGGGTTTTGCCAACAGCCAAGATCAATGTGTGGAGATAAAGGGGTGTGTGCGCATGTGCTACACACAAAACAAGTAAAACACACATTTAAAAGGCAGTTAATGCTCTTAAAACAAGACTAATATGGTGCATCTCTTAAAAAAGTACAGGGGGGGTAGGAACAAACAGGATGCCCCTGATTAAGTTGAGAAACACCACTTAAGATACTTGTCCTCAATCCACCCAGATTTGGGGGGAAAAGCAGAGCAGTTAAATCACTCATTACAGGGTGGAGAGTGGGGAGCTTGCACCCAGGGCTGTGCAGCACAGGGATCAAGCTCTTTAAGGCCCCTCTGAGGCACCTACCAACTCAGGTTTCTGTGGGTGCACAGGGCAGAAGAGGCAGCAAGAATGCTTGGAAAAAATGTGAAATTGGCTTACTTAGGTGGACAGAAAGACAAGCCACCACCACAACACACAGCAAGTCATCCGGGAAAACCGATGCAGCTCCACCACAGTCGACCACAGACGGCGTCTCCCACTGCTCCCACAGGAGAGCGAGTACAAACCATATTCCAAACCCGCCGTCTCCCGGAGCGGCCCTCCGGAGGTCAGCGGGCGATACGGGTGCGGGGCACAGATGCCCCTGGTGCCAGTCCCCACCAGGGGCGGCAGCGGAACCCTCCGGTTATTGCTCCTCAAAGCGAATTCTCCTGTCAAAGAAATAGAAACTTTACTCACGGTATCCCGGAATGCCCACATAAGGAACAATGCAATCTTAGAGAAGTCCCTGAGAATTCGATAAGAGATGCAAACAAACAGGATGTAAACTAAGCTCCGTGTACCCAGATAAAATAAAGAACAAACGTTACAGCATTTGCTGGCAAAGCACAACGACGCTGTGCCTGCTCAAGGACCGGAGTCAAGATGACGAAGACGACCCGGAAAGACCAAAGAAGGACTTCCAATAGGGGTGCGACCATGTAAAGCAAACTAATAAATACGTTTTAAGTAAGTGAGAATATCTAATGAATATGCAAACAGTACGTGTAATAAAAAGTCCTGTCCATCTGCCATTTGGCGCGTTCGATTAGAGGGGCTATCCTCCGAACGTCCAGTGCGCTGAATAAAGAAGAATGCCCTTTTCAACATCTACGAATCGGTGTTAAGAAGTTTGTTTCTGCCGCTTTTCGGGATCGGGATCGTTAGTTCCCGCGCCGCACTCCAGGCTCTGTGCCGACGGAGGAGGGAAGAGCCGGGTAAGCTCCGCCTCCGGGGGGGGGGAAGCCAAATTAGGCCCCGCCCCAGGGAGGGGCTGAGTTAGGTCTCGCCCCGCCCGGCAGTGGGCGATGCCGCCGCCGTCACGCTGGGGAGGGGCCGCCACTGACAGCCCGCCCGCCCACGTGACAGCTCGCCTCCCACGTGACGGCCCGCCCTCCCACGTGACGGCTCGTCCGCCCACGTGACGGCCCGCCCGCCCACGTGACGGCCCGCCCGCCCACGTGATGGCCCCGCCCCATGGGCGCGGCCCCCGGTCCCGGCAGCACCCGCGCGGCCCGGCGGTGTCGGTAAGATGGCGGCCGTGAGTCTGAGGCTCGGAGACCTGGTGTGGTGAGTGGCGGCGCGGCCCGGTCCGGGCGTGCCCGCGGGCGAGCGCCGGAGCGTGGCGGGATGGGCGCCTCTCGCGGAATGAGGCTGCGGCTGCGGCGGCGGAGGAGACGCAGGCGGGGCGGCGGCGGGGCTGTGCCCGGCCCGGAGAGCGGCGCGGCCGGAGCTGGGTTGGGCCGGGCGCGCCGGGCGCCGTCAGCCCGGCGCCGCGGGGGACTCCGGGGAGCGGCTGCGGACAGGGCGGGGCTGGGCAGGGCAGAGCGGTGGGGCCGCTGCGAGTCCCGGGTGTCGCTGGCGCCGTCCCGGGGGCGGTGTGAAGGGGGCGGTGGGAGGCGGCCCGGGAACACCGGACTGGGCTGGGCCGGCGCCGAAGGCTGCCGGGGACGTCGCATGGAGGAAGGAAGCTGTGTAGGATAGAGGGGTGAGGGGAGCGGAACGGAGGGGCGAGCGCTACGAGGCTCGGTCGGAAGCACGGGCTCACCTCCCAAGGGAGGCGAGAAGGAACAGGGGTTAGTCAGGAGGTGTTTCGGGAGAGCCATGACACCGTTTCTTGGCAGTGCTTTAATGAACCAACACAACAATATTCTGGAAAACAGCGTTTCTTTGTAGGTTGGGGTGTCCCCGTGGGAGCCCCCGGAAGCCATTTCCCCTTTTCACTCCGATCTTACCCTCAGACAGTCAGATCTTTTTGTTTCCTGGTCGGGAGGCCTGAGAGCATTCCATGATTAAGTGGCTCTGCTGTGCTGAATGGGCCAGGTTGTCCTGCCAGGGCTCCAAGAAGTAGTTAATTCCCAACACACAAGTGCATGCATCTGTATTTATATCCCAGATAAAAAGAAGCGCCTGCTCCAGGCTGTGACAACTGCAGCTTCTCATCTGAAAAATTGGCAGTGCTGGGAAGTTGTCTAATTTATATGGCAAAGTAAGTAAAGATTGCTTACTTTTAGCAAATCTCCTTTTTTTCAGATGAGAATTTGGGGAGTGACTGCTGTCAGTGTTGGAATGCAGACTATCCTGCTTTAGTTTTGTACATGGCAGCCCAGGCAGGTGCTGTCCCTGGAGCTGTCACAGGGAACTTTAACAATCAGACAGCAGCAGCAGAAAGGGTTTGCTGGATGTCTCATTTGGTACAAGAGTGTATGAGACACGATCACGGTTCCTGGCAGCGTTCCTGCCTGCCTGTGGTTGCTGAGTCCATCTCGAGGGGCTGCTGTGCCACTGGCTGAGAGGTTTTGTGTCAGGGCCCCACAGGTTCTTTGCCAGTCTCTTGCAAGACAATGACTGACGAGGTTTTGTGAGCACTGCCGCCCGAGTTAGTGACGAGGGTGAAATGAGGATAAAGCTGCTGTGCTAAGGGCTAAGACTGATGTATCTTCCTTCTCTGTAAGTATTTCTAGTATTGTCTAGTTTTCGTAATGGAGACCTTTGCAAATGTAGGAAGGAAACTTTTGTGCCTTTTTTTAATGGCTCTTCATATCTTTAGCACATGTCACTGTGGTGGTGAGCACCTGAAGAAGGTGGAACACCTGCTGGGAGAATCCTGTGAGAACGCAGAACCTCAGCTCTCTGAGCTGGGAGTCGATGGCTACTCTGCTCACAGACTGCTCTGGACAGGTGGATAGAAGTTCCCAACCTGAACTTTGCGCTGATTGCATGCATCAGTGCTTTTATCCAGCTCCTTGTGAAGGAATCTCCACTCTTAGAGTGCTACAGTTCTTGTTACTCTTGTGTGTTGCAGGCAGCAGCTGTGCTGCTGCTCTTCTCTTCAGTTCTGACAGTGCAGTGAGGTCAGACTGTTCAGAGCCTGCATTAGGTGCATATGTCAGTCTTGTGTCCTGCCTTGCACAGAAGGTTTTGACTGCAAGTTGTAACTCTCCTAATATATAAAGTATGAGATAATGTGAAAAGGCAGATACTGGAATAGGTTTTTTGTCTAGTTCTAGTGCCTAATACTTTCTTTTTTATCTAGGGGGAAGCTGGGTCGTTATCCTCCATGGCCAGGAAAGGTGAGGTTTGTTTGTTTTTATTGTTGCTTTCTTAGTTTTTGGTGGTTTTTATTTGTTTGCTTGCTTTTGCATTTTCCTTCTGTGTAGGGAAAGCTTTGCCTGAAGGCATTTCAGTTGTTGATTAATGCTAGTTTTCTTATTTATTTGTTTTTTAATCACACACCCCACAAATCTAAACTTTGAACCAGGCTTTATTTGATCTAGAAGTTCAGCCTGTCACCATTAACAGCTGGTAATTCAGATGGAATAAAAAGCGACAGAGAGCCAGCTCTGGAGCTCTGGAACTGATTGTGTTTCCCAGATTTAGTTATTTAATCCCTGTCACTTTCTGTAAGACTGGTTTTTTTCCTTCCATAGTAAGTTGGTTAACTATACTGTGTTTAATAATAGAAATTAGGAGTCTGGCTTCTCAAGATACTGTTAGAGCTATGATTTTTGAGTACTAATTCTGGGGGTAGTGAGTAGTTAAACTTTCTCTTTTGGTTAAGCTGGGTTTTTTTCTGGTGAAAGATTAAAAATAATTGAATTTTATGTACCATTTCTATTATTTCTACTTCTCTGAAAGAACTTTCTTATATTTTTGGTGTCAGTGTGAGGGCTAAGCATGCTGAGGTAACAGCATGAGTCTGGGAAAAAGCTTGTCAATTTGGCTGACAATCATAAAAGTTTGGTTACTGGATCAAGTTAACACCAGATTCCTCTACAGGTGTCACCTGTGTAACTGAATGACAGCTTTTCTCCTTACTAATATTTTAAACTTGATAAGCAATGTATTCTGGGAGTAAAGACAAAGTTTAAATTTAAATTTCAAAGGTTACGTGAGTGGAGCAAACTTTTATTCGTGCCTTTGTCTTTAATTTTACAAAGGGTGGCCAGCTTATCTATTGGGGCTGGGGAGTAGAAAACTCCACTCGGAATGCAGTCTCTGCTGCAGCATTCCCATGTCCAAGGAAATACTTGAGTTACATATTTACTTGAAAAACTTATAGCAGATTCCAGTTCTCTTCCTAGTCAGATTAAAAAAAAAAATCTGCAATAGCTGTAAGACAGGACAGTAAAATCACAGAGTATAAATCTATCATTATGTGCTTTTTAACTTTCACTTCTAATCACCTTCAGATTGTTAATCCACCTAAAGATCTGAAGAAACCTCGTGGAAAAAAGTGCTTCTTTGTGAAGTTTTTTGGAACAGAAGATCAGTATGTACCTGCTTGTTTTCATCAGGGGAAAACACCATTAAGTGGATCTTTTGTGGAAGAACTATTTATTAACACAGTGCAATGTAGCTTCTTAGAGGATTATCTTTGAACCACACAGAAAAAAACATTCAACTATTATTGCATGCTACAGCTGCTCATGGGGGTGTATGAAGACTGAAAAGACTTACATAGTCAGGTTAGGATTTGAGTTTCTGCTGTGAGGGCAAGTCCTTGGTAGCTTGCCATTTTTAGGGGAGTAAATGTGATGTGACTGGGTTAGATTTTAGCATGTAACCATGTATGAGAAAGGTACAGCTCTGAGTATGCTTTTTTTTTTTCTGTCAGAGGAATAAAATTAACTGTATAATTGCCATTTGTGAAAGAATATACTGTCCTACCTGGTAACCGAAAACATTCTTGCTGTTCTTGGGGAAGTCTTTACAGTACAGGAAAGCCAAAACTGTTGTAGACTTCCTTTTTGCAAGGCAGAGTTTATTGAGTTCAAATGTGTACAAAATCGTAGTTGTCTTAAATAATTGCAAACTAGGGAGAAAAAAACAACAAAAAAAAGCCTGAAACTGAAAATTATTTTGCTCGTTTTTCAGTTTTCCTCTTTATTTTCTGCTATTTCACATTAAGTCATGCAATAAAGAAGGAAATTGCAAATATCTATGGAAGACTAGAGAACCCTTTACTTTTTGGAAAAAAGGTAACAAGAGCTGAGACCATTTAATTAATGTTTTTTAAGGAAATTATTTTTGACCACTAGATTATTTTTGCTTCATACTTAAAAATATTTTTCCATTAAGAACTGAGGTCTAAACTGGATGGAGTAGAAGTGAATGCTGCATGCAAAAGGGAACTTTTGGATCTCTAATTACTTGAGGCAGGTGAAAGTTGATTTGAGGGCAGAGAAGGTTTTTTGGTGATGTTATTAAACATGGTTGTTTGAGCTAGTGAGTTCTGAAAGTTGAGGAGATAGACTATTTCTGTCCTGATTGTTCTTGATTCTTGTATTTCACATTATTGAATCAAATACAGATTTTTTTTTTTTTTTTTTGTATTAAGACAAGTTTGGGAAAAGTGGTCAAATGTCTGGGGTACTGTAGCTGAGATTAACAACGTGATTGCAAATGAAGAGTTCAGAGCTGCAAAATAATCAGGATTTATTACAGGATTCTAGAGCTCTGGCTGGGGCAAATCCAGTCATCTGGCACGGTAAGGTAGTGTGGTTGTTGTAGTGTCACCCCCTCCCCCCATCTCCAGCTTGTGAAATTTAATAATTTCCTGCTAGATAATCATGAATTAGAAATTTGCTTGCTTTGACTGGTATACCCTACCTGAAAATTAAATAGAAATAAATGCCATCCCTTTTCTTTTAAAATAATGTTGATAGACAGAAGAGAGAGAAGCTTCTGTGCCTTTTCTGTCCTGACTTGGAACTTCAAAAGGCTGTGCTGGTTAGAACTGTAGTGTTCTAACCAGTGTGCTACTTGAGAAAATCTTCATGTTTGAACATAATCAACAAACCAAATCAGGAGAAATTTAAATGATTTTGCTTAAAATGTGAGCTGTTTGGAAGTAAAAATGAGGGTGCATGTGTGTGAGCAGAGCAGAGGGGTCAATAAAAACATACCAATGAGTTTGGTAGTGGTTTTTGTGCAGTGTACCGGTTTTGGTTATTTGTGACATTCTTGCTAGTTTAGGATACAGCACAGAGGAAATGCGTTTTCCTTCTCCTGCAAATAGAATACTGGGGATGTACTGGCCCAGTGCAGTGCTTCAGTGACTTAGGAGAGTAGATTAACTGGAAGGCTGTGAGTAGTTTTGGCCCAAGACACACAAGTGAGAGCATGAGTGCATTCAGACTGTGCTCCAAGTCCTGGCTATTGATAAATTTTCTGCTGAGCTCTGTGTTCCATATGCTTGTTATGTTGGTGGTGTTAGTTGCTTCTGTGACTTTCAAAGTAAAGTTTTTTGGAAGGTAAGGGTTCTCTACCCATGGAAGCAGATTTTCCTTGTGATTAAACTGAAGTAAATACACATGTGCTTTACCACAGTGAAAGCCACCTCAAAATTCATAGTAGTGATGTAATATCCATGTCTGGATCTAAGCAATTGCCTTAATTGTGATGCACACACTCATGTAATGTCTCTTTATTACTTTGTGCTCCAAACTGGTAAGGAAATCTTTCTAGTCTGCCTTGGAGTTGTTTTTCTGAGTGTCTCTTCCCCTTCCCACCCTCCTCCCTCTTTATATATTCCCTTACAGCCAAATGGACTTGCAAGTCCGTATATCAAAGTCTTAACAGAAAGTTGGAGCACCCCAACTCACAACCTTTTTGAAGCATCAGTGCAAAACTAAATGTGGTGAGGTCAAGGGGCACTTCCTGACTTAATATATCAAGACAAAAATGGAGGAAGCTTGCAATCCAAGATGAGTGTAGTGATCCGCAGCCTTTTTCCATCAAGCACAGTGATTTTAGCACAGCACTCGTTGCCTTCCCATCCTCCATATCCTCTTGGGATGCTAACACCTACCCTTTTCTTCTGCCACTCTTCTCCCTGGTTTTCAAGGAGAGAGAAATTTCAGGATGTAGTCTTTCTAAAATGTTCTTTCAGGTCTGACATCAGGAAACACTTACTTAAAGTTGGCCATACGCCTTGGCAGCCTGAGGAGTCCCAGGGATAGTCTGAAGCTGATGGAGGGGGTGAGCTCGTGTTCCTGGTGTTTGTCAGGGAGGCACATTATCCCATGTTGAGCTCTGTGTTGCTATAGCAGAGCCAGCTGGAACATTGTTAGACATCTCTGCAGGCACAGTGCCATGGCTGGAAATCACTGTAGTCAAAACTCTTCCGCCCCTTACCGAGGAGGTATTTTATTGCACAAATTTGAAAAATATAATACTTAATTTCTTTCAGTATTGCCCTCCTTCTTGTCTTCTTCTGCTAAGTAGCCTCTCTTTTATTCTTATTTAGTCGTTTTTGTGGTTTTTTTTTCCTAGAAGTTTACATATAAAATTCCAGAGTTCAGTTATTTGAGTTATTTTACTGATGAAGGTTGGGACATTTTCTTTTAACAGAAGGAAACCGATCTTAATTCGTCTTGTGTGCTCACACACTGGGCTTGTAAATAATCAAGCAATTTTCTTTTGACTTTCAGAACTGGTTGTGTTAGCATTTAGTGCGGGCATTTAAAGTGTTACAGTCTAAAGTGATGAATTTTTCCCCAGACTGTTGTAAGTAATAGAAATTTGGAGATACAGTGCCACTGTTTTCCAGCCGTAACTATAAGATTTGCAAAAAGTGAGCAGAAAAGGTCTGTGGCAGATTTTGGAACGTTTAGGTTGTCCCCCCAAGTTCCTTAAAATGATCATCTCACTCCATGAGGATCAACACGGCCAAGTCAGATATGGCAACACACTTTCTGAGCCCTTTTTAATTAAGAATGGTGTGAAACAAGGCTGCGTTCTCGCTCCTACCCTATTCACCGTCTTCTTTAGCATGATGCTCCAAAGGGCCACAGCAGACCTCGATGATCAGGACGGTATCTACATTCGATACCGTACTGATGGAAGTCTATTCAATCTAAGGTGTCTGAAGGCCCACACCAAGACCTTAAACCATCTTGTCCGGGAGCTGCTTTATGCTGATGACGCCGCCCTCGTTGCCCACACAGAAGCAGCCCTGCAGTGTTTAACATCCTGCTTTGCAGATGCTGCTGAGCTCTTTGGTCTGGAAGTCAGCTTAAAGAAGACAGAGGTCCTCCATCAACCTGCACCTCAGGAAGTCCCCCATCATCCCCACATCACCATTGGCCAATCAGAGCTCAAATCAGTCCAACAGTTTAATTACCTCGGTAGCCTCATCTCCTCAGATGGTAAGATCGACGGAGAGATAGACAACAGGTTAGCAAAGGCATATAGTGCTTATGGAAAACTCCACAAAAGAGTATGGCGTAATAAACACTTGAAGAAAAGTACCAAGATCAGTGTTTACAGAGCCATAGTGCTGTCGACTCTCTTATATGGCTCCGAATCATGGGTCATCTACCGCCACCACCTGCGTCTCTTAGAAAGCTTCCATCAACGCTGCTTCCGCACAATCCTAAACATCCACTGGTCAGACTATGTGACCAACACATCTGTTCTAGAGCAAACAGCTATCACAAGTATTGAGGCCATGTTGATGAGAACACAGCTGCGATGGGCAGGGCACGTCTCCAGGATGAAGGACCACCGCCTCCCTAAGATCTTGCTCTATGGTGAACTTGCCACCGACTGCCGCAAGAGAGGAGCCCCGAAGAAAAGATACAAGGACTCCCTGAAACAACATCTCAGCCTTGGCCATATTGATCACCATAACTGGTCTACTCTGGCCTCAAATCGGGAGGCCTGGAGACACACCATCTATAACGCAGCTGTCTCCTTTGAGAACACACGCAGGATCACCCTCAAGGAAAAAAGGCAACGCAGAAAGAACCGTGTATTGCAGAATACACCATCTAAGGAGTCTTTCTGCTGTGCCTTTTGCAATCGGATATGTCTGTCACGTATTGGCCTCATAAGCCACCAGCGTGCCTGTAGCAAATGTGGATAGAGCCTTCCCAAATCTTCGTTCGCGAAGCCCAGCCATGACTAGTTTGAGCTTTCTAATTCTTTGTCCTGGTGGATCACAAGTACCAAAATGCACCTTCGAAGACTGGAACCAAAAAACTTTGCACTTCAGGCTTTCTCCAGATCAAAAGGAAAAGGAACGAGAAAGGAAACCAGTGAACATGTGCAGTGAGGAGGGATAGGATGAACAGAAACCTAAGAGAATGCCTTGAAAGAAAGAAGTTATTTTTGTTTAGAAATTTAATCTTGCAGCAACATGTAACACGCTTTTTTGTTTTATAATGTGCTCCAGAATTTTGTTTCCTTTATATACGTAATGAAAGGCTTCTCATGAACTGATGCTGTGTGGTATCTAGGGGTGTTTGTCCCTGTGTGTCACACAGGCAGGCTTTACAGTGGGAGGGAATTTTAAATTGTCTTTGACAGTGATGTCTGGGCAGCTGGGAGGGATTCCCTGAGTAGCTGCTGGATGCCGCCTCTAGTCTGGAATGGAATGATTTGACTTGTATTACATTATGTCAGTTCTTATGAAGACGATGTAAAAGTGAGTGAAAGGATTCAGCTTTGCGTGCAGGAACACTGGGTTCTGTGGAAAGAGTGCTGACATTTTCCAGTCAGTTCTAGTAGGAGGTCTCCTCTCTGCAAATGAGACCCAAAAATTTTGTTTACTTTAAATAAGTTGATTCCTGACTACAAACGGTGGCTAATGCAAGATCCAGCAAAATATTATTGTTATTATTATTTACCATTTTCACCTTCATGTTTGCTTTAACTGTATGACATGGTGCTTACAGTGTCTGAAACAGCAACTATTAAATCACTTCACTTCTAGCAGGAGCTGGACTGCACTGGAGAATACTTAAAACCTGTAATCGTGGCTAGTCAATGTAACATAGGGATGTCTGGGGATGAGAGAAAATCTGATTGCCCCATTTTTGCTGTGTGCTAAGAAGCTGCGATGGCCATCCTAGCTCAGGAAAAGGTTTTTAAAACTTAAAACAGTTCTGTTTTCAGTAGGATGGAAATAGCTTTGTAACAGTGTGGCTGATAAGCCTGGGCTTGAATCTGGAGAGGGAGAAAGGTTGATTTAATCTCTGAAAGTCATAAGGGATTCAGGCATCAAGGGAAGCAAAGACATTCCCCTAAGCTGAAGTGAAAGAGTGGTCGAAGTGCTTGTTTGCCTAAAGGAAAGTGGAGTTGTCACCCTGTACTTGACAACCATTTGGTAAATGTCAAGAATTTGTATTTAGCAGGAGTGGAAACAGGGAAATAATTTGATTTTCCTCACAGGACTGCAGTCAGGTTAATACTCTGCTACCGTACCAGTCAGTTTATCTTAAAATATCAACAGTGAAGAAAACAGTTCTTTTTCCTCAAAAACAAGAACGTTGCTTTCATGCAGAGTATCAGGGTACATCAGAGATATGTTCAGCGATGAGATGTGGCTTTTGCAACTCATTTTGTTTGTGGTCAGCCCTATTGTGAGATGCAGAATTTTGAGGGATTTTTTCCTACACTTTTTTAGACACTTTCATGCACAGTATATTTTAGCCAGGGATTGATGGCTGAGAATTGTTATGTAGACTTTGCTTTCAACAACCCCTGAAGCAGATTCATGTTATTCATGACTACTTCACATGGAGGTGTGGGAATGTGGGTGTTCCTCCTGGTGAAACAAGAGCAGTCACTGGGCTGCCATTGTTCTAAACACGGCCTGTGATCACATCCAAAAGTTGTCTTGCAGATAGAGAATATGACTGATGTTTAGAGTGGGGCATGGCTAGAATGAGAGGAGATAAAACTTAAAAAGAAACAAAGTTAAAGTGCCAGAAGAAAGTTCTCAGTGAATGCAGAAATAGCAACCTCTGAGGTTGTAAGATAGCAAGCGAGTTTGGGCTGCAGTCATCAGTGGTTCTGGGGAAAGAAAGTGTATCTATGTGTTTCTGAAAGTGGGATGATTGTGAAAGCTGCTGTTTGGAGAATATAACTAACTTCTTTTTTTGTTTCAAGTGCTTGGATCAAAGTGGAACAGCTGAAGCCTTATCACGCTCACAAAGAGGAAATGATCAAGATTAACAAGGGTAAGCGCTTCCAGCAAGCTGTGGATGCTGTAGAGGAGTTTCTTAGAAAAACCAAAGGCAAGGACCAGGTGAGTGGGTTCTTTTTCACTGTATGCATCAAAGTAGGTCTTGGCATGAACAATGGTTAGATGCGTTTTTATGTGAAAGGAGTTTGTCGCCTCTGGCAAGTTGAGAGTGGTTTTGTTTTCCTTCCTTTGGTTTTCGGGTTTATTTCTTATCCTCTCTTCTTCCCCATTTAATCTTGTTTGGTGGGGAAAAATGTTTTGTTAAACTGCTGGAGAAACTGAAGTGGCTAATTGATTTGCTTGTGGTGAATCAGTCTTAAATCTTGGAATAGAATTTGATATCTACTAATCTTGTTTTTAGTATGTTGGAAGTGCGCACACTGCCAATAAGTCTACAGGTGGCCTGTTCTGTTACATGCTTGCTTAAACTGGTGTGGTTTTGCAGGAGAACTAACCAGGAACTTCACTCACTGATTCCAAAGGACTAAGAGAGATCTAGTTTTCAAGTTACTGTGCTGTTGTTTTGCTTGATAGTAATCAGCACAGGGTCCTTCACATCCTTGGTTTTGCATGCAAATCATTCCATCTCTTCTCTTCTTTCCTTACCATCTTCTATTCTGTAATCTCTCAGGCGTCTTCCCATAACTCCACTGAAGAGAAGAATCGGCGTAATTCCAGTGAAGAAAGAGGCAAGCAATCCGCTGGTGAAGAGAAACGCAAGGCCAGTTTGTCTGAAGGAAAGGTGAAGAAGGGCACAGGGGAAGGAAAAAAGAGGGTCTCTTCTGTCTCATCAGAGAGAGGATCAAAGTCACCCTTGAAAAGAGCCCAGGATCAGAGCCCCCGAAAGCGGGGGCGTCCGCCCAAGGATGAGAAGGTTTGTGTTGTGCATGTCCGCCAGTGCCCGTGGACTTGGCAGCTGGACTTGAGGGCTGACTGGCACCTTGACTAACAGGCCAGCAGGAAGAGTCAGTTCAGTATCCCTTTTTTTTTTTAAGCTGTTCCGTATTGCTCCTCCTAGACCATTTGGCTGCCTGATACCTTTGGCAAGCACATTGTTGATTCTTCCTGTGATTTTTACCCATTAGTTACTGTGAGTGGCTCTTTGAGAGGGCCTTGAAAGCTTTATCATGAGACTTTTCATCTTGCCATCCTTTGAGTTCAGTTTGTGTGGTAAGGATTAGTGAAGAGATATTGGTCTTCATCTCATTCTTGACTTCTCCCATCTCATCTGCTTCCTATGATCAGGTGATTAGTAGTCGGTCCATTTCACCCTCAGGACTTACAGAGACTGAAGTATTCTTAGGGGGTAGAGCTTGAAGAAACTTGTAGCCTGGGAAATCCACCAGAAGAATTAAATGTATTCATTTCAGCTTCTATGCTACAGGGTATGTTTCCATCCTCCATTATAAAGGTCTGACCTTGGAGCATTATTATTTTATCCCCATTACTTCCCTGATACTTCTGGATGTTGTACCAACAGTGATAGCAACCAATACCTTTTGTCTACCCTCATCTAGAGTTCTAGCCTTTTTTTTTTTTTTTGTGGAACTCGTGGTTATGGTCTAGATCTTCCTTTTCCAAATGGATATTTATTTTGGTGGATTATTACGAGGCATATACTCCATCAGAGACTACACCTGAAGATGACTGGGAGACTTCAGCTGATACACCATGCAGCAGCCTGCTTGCTCACCTGTGCTTCAGAGGGATCACATTGTGCTTCACAGTCTTTGCTTTCGGTGCACGTCAGGATGCAAGTCAAGATGGTGGTCTTGGCTCCCCAGAACTATGAATGGATTGGCCTTTGCTGATTGAACAGCAAACTCTTTCTTGATGTGATAAAATGAAGCTGATCATCTCAGATATTAGCTGTGAAGGAATCATAGAATAGAGTCACAGTATATCCTGATTTGGAAGGGATACATAAGGATCATCTAGTCCAACTCCTAAGGAGTTGAAGGAAATACTGGCTCTTTTTTAGAGACAGCGTCTGTGAAATCAGGCTGCACAACAGAGCCCATCAGTTTCTACTTCTGAGGGGAGTTGGAGGAAAGGAGGAATGGATGCATATATGTGAATTCTGACTAATAATTACTGAACTTGTGACTTGACTGATCCAGAAAAATGCTTCACTGGCGACATAACTTTAACTTTTCTAAGTGTCTTCCTATAAGCATGTTGTGTCTCCACATAATTCTGTTACTATAAGCCACAGGGCCTTTTTTTTCACTTGCATAGTGCTGCTGTGTCTTTGAGCTAGCTTCATTCCAAAAGCCATCAAAACTAATGGCTGGGAGAATTCTGGTTGTGCTGACACATTGTATGCCTAGGTTTTACTGTGTTAGCTACCTCAGGCCTTCGGAGTGCTTTGAGTGAGTTGTGGTAGTAGGCATTATTTTACTGGCACATGGCAGTGGAGAGGTTTTAAACTTACCACAAAGGGGTGGCCAGCTGTGTGATAAGTGCCTGGCCACAGACAGGGAAAATAAGCAGGGTAAGGTAGGAAAGTAAGCCTTATAGCTTCTGGGAAGTGACAATTAAAGAAATTGCCATGAAAATATAACAATGCTGCCTTAATACTGCTTTTCAACCTATGACAATTTTAAAATCTTATCTTCTTGCCTGGTTCTCATAAGTTCCCCACGTTCTTTACCCTTAGGGTAGAAAACATTAATGTCATTGTCCTGAATTAATACAGTGCTGGGATTTGTTTGTTTTTGTTTTTTTTTTTTTCCCTGTCACAGTCCAAATTCTGGCTTTCCAAGCAATAAGGATGCATAAAATTCAAGAATCCAATTGTTGCCCAGGTGTGCTCTATCTAGAAAGACTCTGTAGCCATAGATGATCATCCACATACTCTTATTTTTAAGCTTATATGAATATTTTCAAAGGACCAACAGAAATTCTTAGGCATCAAGGCTTTCAACTGCTTTACCAACTGAAACAGCAGTGTGCTGTCTAAGAGAATTTTAGTATGCAGGACTCTGCCTAGACACTTTTAAGTTTGTAGTCTGATGTCTACGTTGTCCTTGCTAACACTTGGACAGTCGCATCGATCCGGATTACCTCCAGGAGTTTTGCTCTGACCTTTTTTTACAAACAGTGCTCTTCTCTTGTGCTTCTGTGTGGACATTAAGGTATATTTTGCATTTTCAGGAAGTAATTTTGGAGGGGAGATAATGGGATTCCATTTCTGCACCCTCATTTCAGGAAGACAGCACATACTGTGCAGGAGTCCCGCGCATTCTCTTCATGTAACATAAAGACCTGTGTGTCTATAGCGCATGTCTGTGACCGATTTCAACCTGTATGTCTTGGGGAAATAAAAGATAAAATTTAATCTGCTCAACAGTGAAAGCCTCAGTGTGTTAAGTACTATCATGAACTACAAACCAGGGCCTGTTGAGTGGATGGAACGGCCCACATACAGTTTGTTTCACAGATTCTGCAGACTTAAGCACATGTGGCTGTCGGCCTTTTACTTTGAAGGTTCTCCTGATAACAGGTAGGCTATTCTTTTGTGACAGGGCAGGACTAGAAGAGTTTAGACTTCTACTTGTAATGATGTTCTTCACCCATTTGTTAAGCTTTTTGCATTCCACCAGAGGAAAATACTGGATCAAGTGTGTTCGTTTGCTTCTCTGCTCATTGCATGAGCGCACAAGTGCAATGATTCCTCTTAGGTATGAAGAATGGACTCTCCAGAAGCCATAACTGTGTTGAATTCCTTCATTGGCAGTTGGTATTTTCCTCACCTCACCTGTGTTGATAATACACTGAACGCTTATGGGAAGGCCCGTGAAATGGAAGGCGTTGGTAGTGCTTTCAGAACTCTGTATGTGTGCTCGTATGATCAACGTGCTGTAGCCAGCCCCTGAGCCAGGTTGTAATCTCTTTCTAATCCTCCTTCTGTCTCCTCAGGACCTCACAATTCCAGAATCAAGTACAGTGAAGAGAGTGATGACTGGAACAGTAGCTGGATTTAAATGGCCACCAAGTGTCAGTGAGGTGAGAAGCTTTACGACACAGGAGATCTAGGAACCAAGTTTGGTTCTCAGAGCCTTGTGTGTGGCTGTAAAACAGCAAGATCTTATCTTCCTTGCGTCAGACCATTCTGCACAGAACGTAGCTGGACAATATCCCAGGCAGTTCAGAAGTATGCTGGGATTCACACTTAACTTGCTGTACTCATTTTTGCACTTCTTGTTTCAAAACTATTTCTTGGACTGAATTCCCAAAATTGGCGGTAATGTAGATAGTGTCTCCCTGACTTGGTACTCTCATATGGAGTGGTTTCATTTGAAAAACTGTCAGTTTTGCGCATAAATAAGTGATCAGCAAAACAGAGTAAGAGCAGCCTGACTCCAGGCTACTGTATCCGATGCTCACTGGAGAGGCAAAGTACCTGGGCCTGCACTCCTCGTTGCTGTTAGTAGGCTTTGCCTGGCATGTGGCATTGCTGTTTGTAACCTCCAGCCAGTTCCCAGACTGCTGTTCTAAGGAGTTCCTTGAAAGCTGGAAAATAAATGTTTTCATTCCCCTGGGAGGGGAAGAAGCGGGATATGAATTTTCTTCCTCCCATATTACTCTTGCTCATATACTTCTCTGATTTTCCTACAGGTGTCCAAAAATGAGGAATTTGGTTTGAATGGCTTGGGTTTTGAGAATGAAACAGAGTGTAAACTGCTTAATTGAAACAGGCTGCTTCAGACAGTTGATACATTTTATATTTTCCACCTTAAGCTATTGTTCTCATGCAGCTTGGGAGAGCAAGGGAATTGTGCTGTTGTTGCTCAGTGACTTTCTGGGAATGCTTCTGAGGCTGTACTTACTCTCTTTGTAGCCCGCGAAGGACAGTGATCCACACTTTCATCACTTCCTGCTGAGCCAGACAGAGAAGGTGAGGATTTGGCAGACAGGATCATGCTCCTGGTCTGTCTAGCTTGGCATCCTGCCCTTTGCTGGGGCTGAGTACAAGGAGTATGCGTAAAGAGCTCCAGAATTCTGTTTTTTGAGGGCTAGTGGCAATTAGATTGTAATCTTGTAGTTCAATTACTTTCCAGCCTTAAGGTTTAGAGTGGTTTAGCATTGAGTACAGTGAATAGTTTTAAGTAATTAAAGATCATGTAGCACCAGGTTTTGACAGATCTATTGTAATACAGTCTGTAGAAAGAAGATTAGTGGGCAGGAAAAACTGTTTTTCTGTTTGAGAATCCTGCTGTTTGATTGTTTTTGATGGCTGTCCAGTCAGTTTCCTCATCTGGATGGGCTTGTCAACTCACTGAATGTTGCAGGAGAATTTCCAGAACTAGAAAAGCTCTTTGTAAGATATAGCAAATTTATCTCCCAAGAGTCAGAAGCCTTGCAGGATTTTATATTCAGCAGTGAACATCAGGAGGAAAAGGAAAGATCAATTTA
>NW_024105116.1:0-50671 GCF_003945595.2 Pipra filicauda
CTGCAAGAGAGAAGAGGGCAGCTAAAAAAGAGCGGAAAGGTGAGATATCTCCACCCCTCTCAAATCTCTCTCAAGCCCTCAACCTTAGCTGTGTGTATCTGGGTTTGCAGCAGAGCTTGTAAGAAATCTTTTTATTGATCCTTCCACCTTCTGCCTCAGTGTAGCCAGCACTCAGCTCACAGCTTCTTTACATACAGCAGAGCTGAGGCTGTAAGACTCACCTTAATCTCCATCATTAAAGCTTGGGTGCAAGTGCAAGCTGGCGTGGCTCAGTGACCAGCCCCCAGCCAGCTGTCCACAGCCGTGGTGCACCTGAGCCAGGCCACAGTTTGGGGGGCTGTCTGAATTTTGGAGCGGGGATGTGAGCTCCGCAGTGTCTCCTGTCAGGGTGAGAGGCTGGGTCAGGAAAGAGCTGTGAATCCTCCCAGCTGACCCAGAGCCCCAAGCTCTGCTCGCAGTCACTGATGGCTTCTCTTGTGGTCTGTGCTGAAGCACGGGAGAAGGAAGAAGCTGCCCGGAGAGAGGAAGAACGTCTCTGGGATGTGGATGTGGACGAGTACGAAGCCCTCTCTGAGAAGCAGAAAGCTCTGCTTGATTACAAAATAGAACAAATCAAGCATGAGCAGAAGGAGAGGTAAGTAAACCTCTTCTGGGTTACTCCTCAGGGTAGTGTCCCTGGAGGGTTTCTCTGCTCCAAGGACCTTGGTTGAGCTCAGAGGGGTTCAAGAGCAAAGGCCAGAAGCAGCACAAGGATGGCCAGGTCCAGGTCCCCGGTTCCCAAGAGAGGAAGGACTTTCCTCTGTTGAGATGAGAACATCTTCTCTCCGTTTTAGCCGTGAGCCCTCTGGCTTAGACATGGCCTGCGGGGAGCTGGGCTCTGGGCTTGCCTTGCCACTGCCCACAGAAGTGTCTCGAAGTGCGTGATGTTGGTTCTCATCTTCTTCATCGTCCCCCTTCTTCACCAAACCCGCAGGATTGTGGTGTGGGCTGGTGTGGGACACAGCTGTGCTGGCTTGCTTTAGACCCCGGTCCTGCTCTAGATGAAGTCCTTGCAGTGCTGATGTGCCAGGGCTTTCCTTAGGGTGGAGCACCATCCATAAAAGCTTAGGCTGCCCTTCAGCTGCAGCAGCAGGTGAATCTGGGAGAAGCTCTGGCCCAGCAGGGCAGCCCAGCTCAGGAGGACGCACAGGAAGAGTGTGGAGCTGGGAGGGGAAGCTGCTTAAAGTGAGCCTGTGTTTCAGCACTTCTCTCAGCCCAGGCTGATGTTTGTTGCACTGGGAGGAGATGGTCAGGGCTGCTTCAAATCAGTTCCCAGGACAGACAGCACAAGTGTGCCCCTGGTCACAGCTGTGTTCCAGCAGGAAACCTGGTGATTCAGAGCCTGATTTGCAGGAGGGGACTTCCTGCAGCCTTTGCTTTCTGATTGCTATGATTATTCTCATTAATGAGCAGGCACAGCCCAGGGAGAAGGGAGCTGAAGGAGCCAAGTAAGCATAGGAGGAGGGATAAGTAGGTGTTAGCAATTTATGGGCAGGTCTAAACTGGGAAACCAAGAGAGGAGTAGCATCAGTCATCCCTGCAGAGAGATGGTGGATCAGCCTTTGGCAGCGTGCTGGAGGTGTCCGGGTGAACCTCAGGGGAGAAGCTGCACAATTGATACCTTCTGATGGCAAGGCTTAGGTTTGGCTGGCCCAGGAGGTCGCCTCCCACCCTTCCTCACTTGGGATGTTCCCAAGCTGTCTGGGTTGAGGAAGGTCCACGGAGATGGTCTGACAGTTCTGCCTGGCCTCAGGGTCGAGGAGTGAAGGGTGGAGCCAGCTGGGATTACAGCGAGCCCAGGTTTCTGGTGGTGACTCTCAGGGGTGTTTTCCCTTTGGCTTGCAGAAGGGAGCTGGAGCGACTGGCTCGAGAGCATAAGGAAAGCAAAAAGGCGTCATCACAAGCCTCAGAAAAGCAAGATAAGCTGCAGAACAAGAATGGCCGCTCGGAGAAGATTAAGGTACCCGCAAAAGAGCAGCAGCAGGAAACCAAAAAACCAGAGGTCTGGACAAAGAGCAAAGCAACAGCAGCAGGAAACCAAAATCCCAGAGGTGCCGAGTAAGCGGGACAGGATCTTGGACCTGAGGTTTGACATCTGTGAGTCTTCGCAGAACAGGATCAGACATGTTCTGTCATCCTGGGACAGGGTTCAGGGTATCATGAACCAAGTGCCAGACAAGTCCCAGTCTTCCCCTAAACACAGAGATGAGAAGAAGAGCAGTAAGTCTCCTGAGAAGCCAGAGAAGAATCCTCTGGAAAAACATGGCAGCCACAAGAGTCTTCAGCGGGAAGGGGAAGTTGCAGAAGGCTCAGTCGGAAGCCAGGATGCCGGAGTGCCCTGCTTGGACTTCCACGTCACGTGTCGTGAAAAGGTGTTTAGGAGGATCCTGAAGAGCAAGAAGCTGCCACCACCAAAGCAGGTAAAAGCCTGCAAGGCTCAGATGCTGAACTTGCTGTGGTCTGGGGCCCTGGAACAGTGTGTCCCCCAGGTGATAAGAACACAGAGCCTTGTCAAGGCCACTGATGATGTTCCACAATAGCTCTGCAGTATCTCTGTGGATGGGGAGGTTCTCAGCCTCCCTCAGATGTGTGGAAAGTGGGAGTGCTCTGTGTCCAAGCATTCCATCTGTTCAGAGAGTTTCTCAGTCTGGAAATCATTAAAAATGGTCCCAGGGCAGGGCAGCTCCCAGGCATTGTTCTCTTCAGCTGAGTCACTTGGGAGAGGTTTCTCTCTTGGTCCCACTGTAGGTCCTGCCTCTGCTCTGGAGCCTGCTGACCCGTGGGACATAAAAAAGCACTTGTACTCCATGTAAATCAAAAACTCCACTGCCAAAAGCTCAGGGCCTTTAGGGAAGGAGTGTGAGGATGAAGGTGACAGGAGTATAAACAGGCTTTTCTCTTCTGTTTTAGATCCTGCACTCTCTGGGACTGGGACCTCCCATTCCCCCTGGCTCTCTTTTCTCTGTGGTCCCCTACCCAGAGGAGGACAGAGTCCCCACAGCAACAGAAGACCTCAGACACTTCATCTTTGTTGAACCTGAGGGTGCTGCTGCAGAAGATGATGTGGTGGGTACTCCTTTTGTGCCTTCAGTGAGGGTGCCAGGGCAGGGGACAGGTTGGATGGAAAAGGGTCACCGTGGAGGGGCAGTGAAGACGTGATGGGGCCCCATGTCTGCAGGCATCCTTTCCACCAGGGATGAGAGAAAAGAGATGGCTCTGCTGGAGACACAGAGCAGTTCTGTAAGACAACAGGAAAAAAATCGCTTAAACCCATCAACCCAAGGGTCCTTGGTGGGGAGAGGGTCCTGGGTAAGGGTCTTGCCTTGTCCGAGGCAAGACAAAGGCCAATAAGGAAGACCAAGTCCATGGGCAGTGGTGATTATTTATTCTCTCTCCTGTTGGCTAACAAATCCCCCATTCTGCTTTCCAGGAGGGGCGTGTCTCAGGGCAGGTCTCACCTCTCTCTCCCTTTTCTTTCTCCCCTCATGCCAAGGCCCCAGAGGCAGAGGCACAGGACCACTTGAAGAAGGGGAAAGCCAGACACAAGTCTAGCAAGGAAAAGCCAAACTCCCCCCAGAGCCCGAAAAGTCTCCAGGATCACTCCCCAGAAACACCCAGAAGTTCACCTGAGCCAATGAAAAGCCAACTGCAGAGTGACTCAACCCTCGAGAGACCTGCCAGGTGAGCTGCAGGGGAGGAGGTGATGCCTGTGCTTCACACTCATCTTGCCAAATGAGGTCCATCGTCCTCAGCTCCGCAGCGACCCTCTGCCAGTGCCTCCATGGGATGGCGAGTGCACAGCCCTCCTCCTTGTCTCGTTTACCCCTTAGCAATGTCTGAAGCTTCCCTTTTAACTGCCAGGCTGAGAAGGTTCCGGTGGATCGTTCCTGCCCACGCTGAGGTAGAACTGAAGATCCGCTTCAGCCCCACAGTGCCAGGGCAGTTTGACCAGCTGAGGAACTTTGAGATCCTGGGGTCAAAGCGCCTGTACCAGTTGCCCTGCAGTGCCACTGCCCTGTACCCCAGCATCAGCCAGAACCCACGGTAAGGCTGGGCCACAGGAGCATCCCACACTGCACCCCCGACCTGGGAGCCAGGGCTGCCCCTTGTGACCTTCTGGCTGGGGCAGATGGTGCTGCCTGAGTCACCCAGCATCCCTTCCTCTGCTGGGAGCTGGGAGGCTGAACTGGTACCTCAGCCACCGAGAAGGGTGATGGCTTTCTGACTAGATTTCCTACTTGCAGCATCTCAGAGCTCCTCATTCCCCATTGTCTCTGCCCAGGCTGGTGTTTCCTCGCGGGAGGAAGAGCAAGGAGAAGGAGGACATCATCTCCAAGGAATATGTCATGAGCACAAAGCAGTTCCACTTTGGACCGCTGCTTTGTGGCAAGTCAGGAGAGTGGTATGTGCTCCCTGCTCCCAAGTGAGCATCCCTGTGTGCTGCCTGTACACACTGAGATGTCGGGAGGGGATCTCCAGGGCCTTGTGCTCTCCTGGACACACTTGCAGACACACTGTCCCAGTGGCACAATGCAGGGCAGTCCCGGGCAGAGACCTGGCAGACACATGGGCTTGAGGGAGCACAGATGTGTGAGTGTGAGCAGATAACAGGCAAATGAGCCTTGGAGGAGCTGCTTTGCCAACCTGGTGGGTGCCCTGGTGTCCAGAGCCACCAGAGCTGCTGCTGCCAGCCCGAGGGTGACTTGGGGCAACCTGTGTCCCCTCCACATCTCAGCTCCACCCCTTAGGAAATGAACTTTATGGTGCTTTTTCAAGTGCTTTGAGCTCGACAGGTAGACAAACAAGCAAGTATTCTCTAGATGGTTTTGTAAACCTTTCATTAATCTCTAATAGTAGTGAGATTTTGTGATTTGACCTGCCAATATGTGTGAGTCAGAGGGGAACCTACAGCAGGAATTATGTTTTCCTGAGATTCCATTGCATCCACAGTGCTGGAAAAAGTCTGCCTAAAAGTGTTGTCATTGTAGCTGTTGGCATATTTCTGTTTTTAATGTCACTCTTCTTTTTATTTTTTTAATAACATTTGAAGTTAAGTTCTTGTCTCCATGGGAGCTCTGGAAGGCCAGGCTGATGGATGGTCTGGGATTTCTGTTTGCCTCTTTAGCCCTTTCACTCCAAATTCAGTTGCACACCTCAGGAAGGGTCATTTGTTATCTTTCACATTCCCCTTGGGAACTGATGCTTTTGATTTCTTTCCCTCAGACTTTTGAGCTAACCCATGGTAGTCTGACGACTTTTCTAAAAGAGATAAGCAAAACTCTTTTGCAAACATCTTTTCCAAAGCCTTTCTCTATCCTCTGCAGGGAAGGCACCCAAGAAAGAAGGGGAAAGAACCCTTGTGCCTGGTGTATTGTTGTTTTTCCAGGCACTTTTGAATTTAAATTGTGTGAAACACTCTTGAAATGGCCTGTGCATCGTCACGCTTCTGGGGTGCAGGCACCAGGTATAGGGGCAGGCATCAAAGCCAGGCAAGGATGAGCACATAGACCGTGCCTCGTGCCCCTGACAGGGATCCTTTTTCTTCCCCTGCTTGTTAGACCATGGTCTTCCAGTGCCACCTCCTGCTGCCGGCACACGGTGCTTTCCTCGGTGTGTGGTGAGGGCAACAGTCTCCTCTGCAGCCTTTTCCCCTTCTCTGGACAGGTACAAGGCACAGAACTGCCCCGGCAACAGCGAAAAGTTACCCATCCTCAACGACTCCCCCATGGAGGCAGAGGTGCATTTCTCCTTTGAGAACGACAGCAAAGGAGAGACGTTCCTTTTGGACCCTCCCAGCATGAGGCTGCAGCCCAAAGAGAAGAAGGTAGGAGGCGAGCAGGTAGGGCAGGCACCGCAGAAGTGCCGTTCCTCCTGCTCACAGAGGGCTCTTTGTATTTCTGTTTGTGGGGACGGGTTCAGAAGCTGAGTGTTTGGGCGTACCCGACTTCTGCTGGCCTCCTGGGAGACAGTCTCGTCTGCTGGATCAAGGACAACCCGGAGCCAGCGGTCTTCCGACTGTGCTGCCAAGGGGTGCAAGTGAAGCTGGGGGTCAGCCCCCAGGAGCTGCATTTCAACAAGATACTTCTGCACAGGTCAGTCATCCCACGACTGAGGGCACTCCAAGGCTCATGACAAAGAGAAGAGGTTTGACTCTGGTTCCAGAGGCTCAGATGGAGCTGCTTTGAGCCGCATTCAGTGGCCAGGCTGGTGTGACCACCGAGCACTGACGCTGAGTGTCTTCCTGTCTCTGCAGGACTGACACCCAGACCCTGGTCCTGAGAAACGACAGCCCACTGCCCATGGCGTGGCATCTCAGTGGGCTGGACGACCTTGGAGATGATTTTTCTGTATCGCAAGGCAGGGGCATCGTTGGGCCCCGCACAGACTTTGAGGTGAAGCTGGATTTCAAGGCCGAGAAGATTGGCATCACAAATAAGATGATCTGACTAGAGGTGAGAGGGACTTGGGCCTTCCTGGCAGAGCAGAGCAGAGCAAGCAGCCGTGTGCTGTTAGGGACAGAGTCAGGGAGAGCTGCACCTGACAGACACGGGGGTGCTGTGGCCCCAACTTCTGCCTCTGTGCTGGGTTAGCCGGGTGCCCAGGCTCTGCATCCAGAGCCTGTAGCACAGCCACCTTGCTGCTGTGCAGGCTTGAAGGCTGTTGTTTGGTTGTACAGACCAGCATTCGCTCTGCACCCTTTCTGGGATTTTGTTCCCTGTGGTTTAGAGGCTGCATTTCAGCAAACATGCGAGGTGATTGAAGAGGAGGGCGCTAATTGTCAATGCCACCTGCTCTGGGACACCTCGCATTTCTTGTGGTTGTGTTTACAGCCCTGGCCCTCTCAAGGGTGCTTTAGCAGCACCATTCCCTGCTGTGGGAGTGCAGAATTGGGCTGATAAGGTTTCCTACTGCAGCGGAATCCCGCCGGGGCAGCCTGTGAGATGAACAGGTTAAGAAAACTTGGGAGTCCACAAACACTTGTCAAGCCAGGGAGGCCATGGGGGAAGCAGCTGGCAGAGACAAGGACTTAGAGGTTGTCTTCCAAAAGAATGGTCTAAGCAGTGTTTGTTTCTTGCTGCCTCAGGTTTCAGATACAGAAAACATCCTGGGCATTGTTCAAGCTGAAACCATCAAAGTCTCTGTGGAGGTCTACGATGTTAATCTGAGCATCAACATGCCTGAAGGTCAGTGGATGCCTCCCAGACAACACAGTCCAGATGCATTTTACTACCTTGGCAGGTGGGCAACCAAAGCCCTTGGGAGGGGATGGCATATCAGGCAAGGGTGGCACAGATCCATAAAGCACAGACCTTGCAAGCTGCGTGAAGTAAAGCACTGTCAGGGCACCAACAGCCTTGAGTCTCTCCCGTCTGAACTTGGAAATGTGCAGCTCCATGTGCAGATTGCATTTGGTGCTTTGAAACAACAGTCATCTGAACAGGCAGTTGGCTCAGCAGAGCACATAAAGTAGCTGGATTTGTGCTTGGAAGCAAGGAAATGGAAACCAAGCTCCTGGGCTTCTACCCTGCAGATACTAGAGTGAGAAGAGAAAGGGCAGCCAAGTAGCTAGAGAACGCTTCCGAGAAGGGACACTTGCTGAAGAGGGTTTTGTGCCATCCAAGAACTCCAACTGTGTAGCTTGTGAGCTGGTGTGCTCTGCAGCAGCTCACAAATATTCACCACTTCTTACCTCGCTCTGTGGGTTTTCTGCAGGTCCAGATGGTAGCTTGGAATTTGGAACCATTAATGTCCTGGATAATAAGCAGCAAGTCCTGAGTCTGCAGAACAAAGGCTTATATGACATTGAGTACAGGTGAGTCCAGCTGCCTGGTGCTGAGCTTTTCCTCAGGCTCCCAGGCCTGCGTTCTCCCTCTGTCCATGGCTAGAACCTGTTCCCATGCTGCTCCCTTTTCTTTTTTTTCTGGTCCTATGCAAAGTGCTGGCTGTGCTGGTGGCACCTGTGCTTTCAACTGCAGAGGTCATCATTCTTTCCCTTTCTCCACAGTTTCAAGCTGACCACTGGAAGTGCCAAGAGGGGTGACTTGGAATCTCCCTTCACTGTCCGGCCGCAGGGGGCTGTGCTGAAAGCCTCCCGGCCACCTGTGAAAGTTGAGGTCCTCTTCCACCCCACGACTGAAGTGTTTCTCAAGAGCAAACCCATCCTGCTCTGCCAGGTGAGCTGCCTGGGCCCGGTTGTGTTAGCACAGTGTGTCTTGGGAGCATAAGCAGAAGTGTCTTGTGCAAAGCAGGCTTTAGCTGGGGCATCCTCTCTCCTACACACACAAACAGAGACTTCCAAAACCATTTGGGAGGCTTTGTAAGAGAGTTGGAGATCTGGCTCTGGAAGAGGCCTTTAAAAAGGGAGGGTGAGCTGCTGGAGGCCTGGGGTGGGGTCAGGGGACAGGGGTAGAGGCTGGCCTCTCTGCTGTGTTTACCAGCCCCTCCTCTGGTTGCAGGTCATTGATCTCAAATCGGGTCAAGGAGGCGAGACCGTTGCCACCATCCCAGTGAGGGTGTCGGCGAGAGCTGTGTACAGCAAGGACAGCATCGAGCCTGCCTCGCCCATCGACTTTGGTGCCATGGTTAAGGGCACCAAGAAGAGACAGGTCTTAATTGTAGAGAACAAAGGCGCCCTCAACTTCAAATTCCTCATCCACCGAGCACCTCCACTGCAAAGGTAAGAGAAGACCTGCCCCAGCCGTTCTGTCTGAGGAGGCACCACCACACAGCTGGTTGTGTGACAGGCAGTGATGCCAATTTTATGCCCCCAATAAGGCACGGACGGAGTAACTGCTCAGAGACAAAGTTTGTAGCCTTTAAACAGGAGGTATGTTTTATTCACGGTGCCGGGAAGCAGCCAGGTCTCCCTGGGGAAACTGCTTCGATCCAGCAACTCACAGCTGGTCTTTTTATACAATTTTTGTCAAGTAATTACATCATACCTCATGAATATGCATAATATTGCGACATACATTTTTAATATTCATAACAGGCGGAGTCTAGGCGGAGTTAGAGGTGTGGTCTTCAATTTGGGGAGAATCTGGGAGGGTCGTTCCTGTTCTTCAGCCTCATGAGTCCCCGGCCCTCCTCCCATCACCATCACGAACTTCTGTGAACCTTCCTACTTTGGCTACCTTTCTAGCTTATTTGGTGGAGGTTCCTGATATCTTGGCAAGGATGCCTGGGTTTTAGCTCATCCTCTTTCCTTATCAGCCTTTGTTTTCATTCTATATACCAATTTTAGCCTCTTAGTTCCTTCTGTTTTCCTGAGTACATATGTTTCTGTTCTTTTGTGTCAATGTATCCTGCATTCTTTAATGAGTTATGGCCTCTGCTGTCTCTAAGACTACATTCTTTGTGCTTCTGCTAAAATCTATATTCTGAATTTAACTCTCTGCTTTTCGTATGGTTATATAACAATTGCTCTCTAGGCCTTGCCTGGCTTCAGCAGCCAGACCTGGGTTATTGTCCATTTGGATTGCTGGCTTGGGAAGAGGGAGCAAAACAACACCTCAGTATCCCCATGTGTGGGACAAAGCTGGTGACAGAGCTGCTCTGTCCATGAGCTGCAGCAATGGGTGCTGCAGGCAGCTCTCCGGGGGCCATCGGGAGCGGGAAGGCTTTCCTGCATGGGGAGGAAGGCCAGTTTTGGCCTCAGACAAAGGCAGGGGAGCTCAGCAGAGACAGATGTCTCTGCTTTCTCCTCTCAGTTCACAGCAAGAGGAATCTGCCCCCTCGGTCAGGGAAAGAAAACGCTCCACACAGGTGGGTGGCTCCTGCTCCTGCCCAGCGTGTGCTGCTGCAGGGGATGGGGGAGGATGCAGCTGTGCCCAGGCTGGGGGTAGGACAAGGTCTGCGGGATGGAGAGTCCATTATCTGCTCAGTTCCACTGACAGTCCCATGCTCTGGCTCTGACCTGCAGTTGTGGGGTCAAGAGAGGGGAGCAGGTCCTGTGTTTGGTGGCTGCTAGCCAGCACAGATCTGTGAACACCACAGGAGCAAACTGTCCCCATCTGAACTCCCAATCCATAGAGCACTGACAGCTCTGCTTTTTCTTCTTCCCAATCCCCTCCCTCTCTCCCGGCATTTCTCTCAGTCCTTTCTGCTCTCCTGTACCCCTGGAGGTTGAAGGATCCCAGCTACCACCTCCATTTTCTTCACCCCAACTCCTTTCTCTCTGCCACTCGGGACAGACTTGCAGCTCCTCCTGGCTTGTTCATCTCATCCTGGGGCTGCCTTTGGGCCGTGGAGTCATCCTTCCCTGCCCTGCCACTGGGTGCTCGGGCCCAGCTGGAGGCCAAGGCGTGGCATCCTCCTTGCTGGGGGTGTTCAGGGTACGGCTGTTGGGCATCAGCCTGTCCTGGCGCTCTTTCTGCAGGCTCAGCTCACTGCAGGCGTGTTCACGGTGTCCCCTTGCTCCGGCTCCGTCGGTCCTGGGGGCCAGCAGAAGATCACAGTGGATTGCAGCCCAGGAGCAGAGGGGAAATGCGAGGAGCAGCTGTACATTGACATCAGCAACAGAGACCCCAAGGACAATCCCCTCGGCATTCCCTTTACCCTGACTGCCGAGTCCTGCCTCCCAGGTACGTGCTGTCCACAGGTTGCCATGGGCAGTCCTGCTGCTGATCAGCACCTAAACTTGCTACTTGGATAGAGAGGCACCTGGTCCTGAAGTCCCACCTTAAAATCCTCAGAGGCTGCAGTCCTTTTTGAGTCCACCAGTGGGGAGAGGCTGGGAGGGATGTGTGGAAGCATAAAAGGAAAGCAGTGCCCTTTAAGACTGAGGTTGACTGAGCTCCATCCTCACTGACTGAGCTCTCTCATCCAAGGCTGGGTTTTGCAGTCACCTGGACAGAAAGGGCTTATCAAGCCTTCTGAGAGGCCAGCTGGGTCCAGGTGAATTCAGCAAAGAGGTTCTCCAGCCTCAGCCCTTCCTCTGGTCTGTCTGCAGCGCTTGTTGAAGACGTCACGTCCATCTTTGAGCAGTACCCGATCCACAGCAACGTCAATCTCCGCCAGACGTTACAGTCGGTGCAAGGCAACGGTGTGTTCATCAGAGATGATAACAAATTCATCTTCACCAAAGTTCAGGTTGGGCAACGGGCCACGGCTCGCTTCAAGATCTCTAATGGCAGCAGTGTCCCATGTGACGTGGTCCTCTCCATCAAAGCCTTGCCTGGAGAGGTAAGAACAAGAGGCCAAGGTGAGCGCTGCTCTCTAAAGGCCATGTGAGAGCCTGCCTTGTTCTCCAGAGTCATTGCGTTCTCTGGCCCAGCTGGACCAGTCCAGCTCAGTGCAGGTCAAACTGCAGGGCAGAGCAGCAATGCCAGGGGGGCACTTGCATTGAATTCCACATCTCTCAAGCAAATTTTGGCTCACGCTTCTGGGTCTTTGGTGGGAATCCTTCTGAACATCTCTCGAAAGCACACTCAGAGAGGGGCTGTTACGGACCGATGGGGCAGAGCTCAAAGCAGAGCATTTCCTGGCTTTTCCTTCTCTTGAAAGGCCAGTCCGGGGTTATTTGAGGGGTTTCTGTGCCATCCCAACCTCCCACATGTGCTGGGGTGGCTGCCCAGCCCTCAAAGCAAGCTTTTGCTCGCCTGGGCATTGGCGCAAGGTCAGCATCCCCTGGCATGGAGGGAGCCTGCCCAGGGAAGCATGAAGCAAGACAGGCTGTCTGGGGCTGTTCCCAGGGATGCATCTAGGAATGTACTGGGTCACATTGAAAGATGTGACACTAACACTGCACTGTGGGTTCCCCCCAAGCCTCACAGCCTCATCAGCAACATCTTCAAGCTGGATCCTGTCGAGATGAGCATTCCTGGCTTATCCCACGCCTTTGCTACAGTGACCTTCACTCCAGAACAAAAGGAGGACTACCAGTGCACTTTCACAGCTTCCCTTGTTAGCCCAAAAAGGTAGTGACCCTGTGAAGTATTGGGGGGACCGTTCTGGTAGCTGCCTCTCCTCTTGGTGCCTCTAATGCTTTCAGTGCCCTTAGGCAGAGTACCTGGCATGAGATGATGTAGGGGGCATTAAGCATTAGGCAGAGCAGAGCAGGAAAATGAGGAGGATACTTCAGGCTGTGTGAGGGACTCTGAAGAGAGGGCCTCAGGTAGCCAGCTGGAAGTTACTGACAAGTGCAACAGCTGAGCTGGGGCTTTCCAAGGACAAAGGCTCAGATGAAGCAGTTTCTGTGCCAGCAAGTCAAGATTTCCTCCTTATTTGTGTAAAAGGAAGTGATCCTGTGTGGTTTCCAGGCATACATTAAGCTATTTTTATATCAGGGGAGTGACTGGAGCTCTTACCAAAGAGAAGCCCAGTTCCTCTCCCTGGCACCTGTGTACTGGGGCTCTGACCTGCCCTTCCCCAAGCCTTTAGTGGCTGAATTGGAACAGGGAAGTCAGCTTTCTGCCCTAACAAGCAATTCCTTCTTTAGGATCCTTGGAAATAATCTTTACTGACGGTGCTGTTGGTTTGGTTTTCCCTTCTTGCTTTCGTACTGTTCTCATGGTGTGCTTTTGCTTGTTGCATGTCTCCTATCACTGCAGCCAGAGGATTTGCCATGTCTCATCTGGTGCCTCGTTATTTATCTGCTGTACGGCATGATTCAAATGAGGGAAATTATTTAGAACTGTTATTCTGGAAGGCTCTGGCTGAAATGGTTTCTGTGCCTCTCCAGCAGCTCCGTGAAGATGAAACCCCAACAGCTGACCTTCACTGCCAGTGGAGAGGGGCACGTGCCTCAGGTGACAGTCGAGTGCCCGGGCCTTCGGAGTAAGAGAGGAACCCCTGTGCTGCGCTTCAGGAGGCTCCTGCTGGGGGATTCACAGACACTCCCCCTGGTCCTTCGTAACAATGGCATCATACCCACAAAGGTAAGGACCTGCTCGGGGAATGCTCTGGGCTGGGAACAAGTGCTTGTCCCGTGGAGGAAAGGTCCCAAAAAATGTGATTTTCTGTCCAGTCTTTCCTCGTCAGTTGAACACAAGACAAGAAAGGTGGTGGGGTGTTTTTCCCCCATCTCCCAGCTCACATTTTGTTCTCATGTGGGCGTGTGTGACGTCCCAGTTCCATGAGATTGCATTTGATAGTGGTTGACTTCACGTAACCTTTGTGCTGGGCGCTGTGTTTGAGGTGGGGAGGTGGTCTGGGTTCCCCGTGCTGGACCAGCGGCCGTACGGGCTCAACCCCCGTGCCAGCCTCTACTCACACCAATGTCATTGTGCTCCGTGTTCCCTTTTCTCAGTTCACAGTTCATATCATGGACGACAAGGGAGTTTTCTTTATGAAAGGCAGGCAGTCCGCACTCCGTGCCTTCCACATTGCAGACATGGAAAAGGACTCCACTGGAAAAGGTAAATTCATTAACTGTGCAGCGTGATCATTCACAGAGGGAAAAGGTGTGCCCTGTTCTTGGCTTGTCTAAGCAGCAGCCACATGTTAGACATAGTTTCTTTCCTTGGTCTCTCTGTCCCCCGAGCTTTTCTTGTGGACTCCTTGCAGGGTTTCCTCCTGGCAAGTTGTAGGAAGTTTTTGTTCTTCGAGACACGGTGGGTTGAGCTGTGGGGGACTATCACCACCTCAGTGGACTGGCTGAGGTCTTTGCTGCGTGTGGGAAGGTACCAGCCTGAAGGGAGGCAGCCCTTGAGCACACAAGCCAGCCAGCAGAAGCCAAAACCACTCCTTGGCTCAGCCTTCTGTATGGCAGGAGCTGGCTGGAAGCAGATGGAATGAGGGCTGGGCGTTAACCTGAGGTTAAGCCGCTTAAGTGGTGATATGTGTGATGGTGGCATAGTCTTGTGAACACAGGAAGAGGGTCTGGAACCACTGGTGAGAGAACCTGTGCTTAGAAGCAACTGATTCCAACCTCTTATTCCTCGTATACCCCAGGGAAGTATTTCCTCTGGACAGCTCTATCACTTAACTCTGATTCCCATTGCCGTGCAGCCAAGAAGCGTCCCGAGAAGCCTGACCTGCTCCTGGAACACGGGCAATCAGCAGAGTTTGACGTGTTTTTCAAACCCACCCTGGCCCAACGTCTGAAAGGGAAGATCCGTGTGCCAGTGTCAGGCAACAGTGAGATCGACATAGAGCTGGTGGGTGAAGGCCACAATGATGACTTCACCCTTGATAACCTCCCTGGACTAGCAGAAGACAGCCAGGAGAGCAATGCTGAGGGCAATCTGGAGGACGACATCATTGAGGGTAAGAGAGGAGAGGCTGCCAAGGTAGAGCGAGGAAGAGGAAAATGTCTGATCATGTGTGTCCTCTCTCTAGCCAGGGCTGGGCTGTCACCCACTGGACTTGGGGGCCTGTGAGCTTGCCAGCCATGCACACAGAGCAGTGTGTGCTGTGCTGCTTGTCGCTGGGCACAGGCACAGCCACGGGCTTGGGGACCTCCCAGAGGGAGGGAGGGAGGCTTGGAGCAAGGAAGAGCTGAACATACACGTGTCTCTGAAAGTGAGGGGGGTGGATGGACCTCACTGCATGCTGAGATCTCTTGCTCTCCTTCTTCACAGCTGTCAGAGCGAATCACATAAGTTTAGGGATTGTGCAGTCAGGGAGCTCTTCGACAAGACCTTCACAGTCACCAACCGCAGCAAGGAGGAGGTGATGTGGTTTGAGTGGCTGCTGGCAGATGCCCTGTTCCAGTTCTCCCCCAAGGTGAGCTGGGACAGCCCTGCCTTTCTCAGTTGCTCAGGCCCTTTCCTGGTGTTCCTGGGAGCTGGCAGGGAGTCACCACATTCCAGTGAGAGCCCGTTCCAGTGCCATGCAGGAGATGCAATCCCTGTCTTTGCTGGGGCAGGGCTGTCAGCCCAGCAGAAAAGGCTCCGCGTTCTGGGAGGTGGCACCTTCTGTTCATATTTTGCTCTGTCAAATCTCACATAAATCCTCACTGAGGTGCTGATTCCCAGCACAGCTGCTCGCCATATCAGTCCCTTTTGCTGTCAGTGCTGCCCTTGCCAGTGATTCCAGTTTGGTCTTGACTCTCTGGTTCTCCCTAGGTGGGACACCTCCAGCCTGGCTGTGCCAAGAATATCAGAGTGACCTTGAAATCCAAGGTCCCGGTCACCATCAAAAGGCCCTCTGTGAACTGTAAGGTGGCCAAGATCAAATACCAGCTGCCACCAGAGGAGGTTTACGACTGGGACGACAGAATGCGCACTGAGAAGTGGGAGGATACCACCGAGAGACTCCCGGGAGCCCGCTGGCCTTTGAAGCGGAGGGTAAGAAGCACAGCAGCAAAAGCTCACCGAGCTGCTGCAAAAGGACCTGCCGACAGCAGCAGAGCACCAGCGCTGCTGGCAGAGCAGCTCCTGCCTCCCCTGGGCATTGGCTCCAGCCGGGAGGTTCACCAGCAGTGCCTTTTGGGGAGAGGCGGATGCGCAGTGAGCGGGTGGGCTCACACCACAGGGGAAGCCTTTGGGCAAGAGACCTTTATCCACACGCAAACTGCCGGTCTGTGCCACGAGCCGAGTGTTGCAGCCCGTGTTGAGTGGGAGGTCACGTTTGATTTTATCCCATTTGACAGTGTTAAAGTCTCTTCATCTGAATTGGTGCCTTGTCACCCACAAAGAGTTAATTCCACTGCATTCTGTCTCTTGTTCTGAAGGGGAAAGCAGCACAAGTGCTCTTGTGCTTACACCGGTGAGCTCCGAGCTCTGCCTACACCGACACCAGAGATTTTGGTTGTGGCCTCTGTATTGTGGGGGATATCTCATTATGGAGCAGCCCAGGCCCTGTGTGATAGTACGCAGGAGTCTGGGGAAGCATCATCTCCAGAAAGTCTTGCTTTTTCTATCATTATTGCCAAGCACACTTATCTTGGTGAAGGTTCTTTCTGAGTTTCTGAATCATTGTGAGGCCTGTAAACCCAACTTCCCCAGCAGGGCATCAGCAGTTGGAGACTTTCCCAGTGAGATCATTCACATCCCAAAATGCCCACAGCCAGCTCCCACCCCACATGTGCCATCTGGAGAGCACTTTCTCCTAAGTCAAGAAGGAAAAAGTTCTTTCCAGGACTAGTCAGTCTTGGGCTTCTCCATCCACAGGGCTCCAGCAGGGGAACTTAATCCTCATGTCGAGACCTGCTGGATTTATAGGGGACCAGGGAAAAGGTCAGAGGCTCTCCAGGGTTGAAGCGCAGGGACTGACAGCTGGCCATAGTCCCCAGGGGTGTATTAATAGCCATGGTGGTGACTGCTTTGATCAGTGGGTAGAAACCAATGCTGTAGTACACCAGTCCAATTTTGTCATCTTTCCAGGCAAATAAACCTGAATGTCCTTTCTATGCGGCCAAGTTTGGAGGCCAAAAGGTTTCCCTGCTCAGCCTGGCTTTCTGGGCTCTGCTCAGTGATTCTTCCCTCCTCTGCCTGCAGGTGGTCAAGGCAGTCCCGGAACCACCTCACACCATCGTGGAGAGGAGCAGCCACGAGGTCGAGCTTGTCCTCAGTGCTCAGGTTGACTACGCCGAGTTCAAACTGGACACGGTCGAGGTTCAGCTGAAGCAGACTGAGCTCTTCCAGACAGAGATAAGCACGTGAGTGCTGGGCACCGTGTTGGCCCTTTCCTCCTAAACTTCCAGACTTTGAAATACTTTGTTTGGGCCACCCAGGGCAGCAATTCTGAACGTGGCAGAGTTGCCTGGGGAAGGTGGTACCAGGAGCCCACCAGACAGTGTTACTTTAGTACTTGCTTTTTATTCCTCCTCCTTGTTTTTCAGTTTCCGGATGTCCAATACAGGGAATGTAGCCCTGAAATACTGCTGGGAGGAGAATCTGGAGGAGGAAATACCATCAAAGAGTTCTGGGAGGCCGTTCTCGTCCACTCAGACACGTAAGTGTTTGGCTCTGGGTGGTGCCTGGGCCATTTCAGTTGGTAGCTGAGGGCCTGGGGAGAAGACCCTGCCACTTCACCCCAAAACATTAATTGCTTTTTCATCCCTGTCCTGGCAGGGACCTGCAGCCCGTGGAGAGGGAAGCCCAGGCTGGAGCAGGTTTTTCCCAGGTAGGACTCATGGCCCCTGTGGGGGACCCACACCGGTACAGCTCATCCGTGAGGGACTGACCCCATGGAGGAGTGACCCACGGGACAGCAGGTTGGGAAGAGCTGCTGCCCGAGGGATGGACTCACGCCGGAGAGGTCCATCAAGGACTGTCTCCCGTGGGAGGGACCCCACGGGAGCAGGGGAAGGACTCCAACTCCTCTCCCTGAGCAGCGGCAGAAACAACTGACCGTGACCCCCATTCCCATCCCCTCCCATCTCCCTGCTGGGGGGGAAGAGGGAGAACATGGAAGGAAAGGGGGGGGAAGGTGTTTTTAAGACTGTTTTATTTCTCACTCTTTGGCTCTTATCCTGTTAGTAATAAATATAAGTACTATCCCCACTTGGAGTCTTGTTTTGCCCGTGAAGGTGATCAGTCACTGACCTCTCCCAGCTCTTATCTCTACTCAGGAATTCTTAGCTGGTTTTTTTCTCTGTCCTCTGTCCAGTTGCAGAGGGAGAGTGAGAGAGTGGCTTTAGTGGGTACCTGGTATCTGGCCAGGGTCAACCCACTACAAGAATATAAAAAGAAGTAATTTTTTTGGCCTTGTTCTGATGCAGTTAAGGAGCTGGAAAACCAAGACTGGTGCAGGGAGGTCCAAAGCATGGCTTTGGGTCTGGATGATGGAGACATCACATTTAGAGGGAGACAGACTCTGCCGTTGCTTTCCTAGACTTTGTCCCACCTTAATGGTGTTTTTCCACCCACAGCAGCATTGCTGGGAGATGTTGCAGTGGCACATCCCCCCTTCTCTGCCAGGGCAGCATCGTGGCCCTTCCCACCCCACCATGGATTTTCCATTCCTGTGGCAGGGACTTGTCCCCACCTGATATCCGAATGGGAAATGCAACTCCTGGGGGTGGCTTTCATGGTTCCACCACAGGCTGGCACAGATTCTGATCCAGCTTTGAGAAATTGTGTGGTCTACGTGTTCTGGATAAAGCTGTCCCACCTTTGCACGTTATGACCCGAGGGAGTTTCGGTGGCCAGTTCGTGTATCAAAAGCACTCAGTACTAAAATGTACCAAGTTGCACCTGTGGACAAATCTGCACGAGCTCAATGCCCTGCGTACCCACACAGGCTTTTCTGTCTCGAATCCTGCTCATTGCGTGCCTGAGACTGGATTTATTTCAGCAGCTAAATGGTTCACTGGAGGACTAATTGGCTCTGAGAGCTCCAGTCCTTTGTGACAGATTATTAACCCTTCCCCCTTCATTATAAAAACATGAACTGTAGAGAAACCAAATACCACAGGGCTCCTGCGCCGAGCCCGTCAGTGCTCCCGGCTCGGTGTTCAGCACAGAAAGTCCCTTTTATATTTGGGAAGCGGAGGGAGAAAATTCTGGAAGCGCGAGAACGCGGCGATAGCTGGGATGAACTGGGAGCCCTTAGGAAAGGACTGGGAGGTACTGGGATAAACTGGGAGCCCCGAGGAAGGAACCGGGGCTCTCCCGCCATTTGCGTAGCGCTGAGGGCAGGGCGCTTACGCCATTTGCGTAGACTAACGCAGTTTACGTAGCGCCCCTCCCTTGCCGTTACCGGCGCCCCCTTACGCCGTTTGCGTAGGGCTGTGGGCAGCGGCGTTAGGAGGGGACTGGGATGGACTGGGAGCCCTTAGGGAGGGACCGGGACAAAGTGGGAGCCCTTTGGAGAGGACTGGGATGAAGTGGGAAAGGTCCGCGAGCCCTCAGGAAGCCACCGTGGCCCTCCCGTCACTTGCGTAGTGCTGAGGGCAGGGCTCTTGCGCCATTTGCGTAGCTTTACGCAACTGACGTAACTCCCCGATTGCCATTACCGGCGCCCTCCTTACGCTGTTTGCGTAGCGCCGCAGGATTGCTGGCCCCCTTACGCAATTTGCGTAGCGCCGCTCCATTGCCGGGGGTGTCCAAAAGCTCCTCCAAAAGTCAGTTTATGGCTTTGCAGAGGGCTCTCGGGAGTCACCGAGGGGCTGAATGTAAAGAGAGAAAAATTAAATCTTTAGGGGGAAAAAAAATTATAACAATTGCATGTCTGTGTTCCCGAGGAGCCGTGGGTGTTTTTAGGCAGCTGCCTGCAGAGGCCATCGCCGTTTCGTGAGGCGGCATTAATGCAGCGGGAGGAGACTTGTTCTGCTGTTCACAGAAATTCGGATTTTAAGGTTTTTCTCCTTGGTTTGAAGCTTCTTCATTCTTCCTTTGCTCTCTTTCAGAGCAAAGGTTTTAATTTTTAAACTTAAGGGGGAAAAAGTATTAACAACAAGTGAGGAAAACTAGGGGGGAAAGGGAAAAGTTCTTCTGAAAGGATTACAATGTGCAAGCAGAATCAGATCTCTCTCCAGGAGCCAAAAAATATTAGAGGTGTAAATTGGCTCCAAAAATGCCCCCAGGGGCATAGGGAGGATAATCAGGATGACATCCTGGCTGAGCACTCAGCATCCGGGGCATGGCCCAGGTGTGCAGGTAAAATGCAGCTCATCAGGCATGTGTTAAACAGAGAATTTGTTTCTGGTATAAAAAGATGCCTGACTGCTCTGTGCACACACCAAACCAGCCCTTTGTGACTTGCACGGGTTGACTTGACTTCCAGGTTTTGAGACACTAGTTTTGATCTAAAAGCCCAGCCTATTGCTAGTGCTGCAGAACTGTTTGTTTGATGCAAGGAGAAAACAGGGATTGTGGCAGGAGCCAGGTCAGGCAGATCCCCTTCGGTGCAAAACTCCTGGAGCGAGCTGCAGCATTTCTGTTAAGGGCCTTCTGTGTTGGAGTTGACTTCTGCCACTCCGGGACCTTTCACTTGCAAAGTACATTATGGGGCTCCTTTGTTTAACAAGTCTCTGGGAGCTGCGAGAGAGAGAATTAATGCTGGCATTTGGAAAGACAAGTGATAGTGCTGCATTGGATTTGGGTTTCATGTCATTATTTTCTGGTTCCGGAGTCAGAAAAAGCTGCTCATTTACTTTTCATGCAGCTGTACTGTTTTTTCCTGACTTCTTGAGGAGGCAGAGCTGATGAAATCGTGCTGTAGGAGACAGTTTCTCAGTTAAATGCATTTTATTTTGACCTATTTCCTTCCACTTGAGTCTAACATTTGGTCTCTTCATAGCCAATATTCTGTTTTATGGAAAGGTTTTAAAGTTTTCCTGAAGGAGATGAGTAAAAGGTGAAGTACCCAAGACAACCTAAATTTATATTATTCCTTTTGCCATTATTATTAAAAATAGGAAAGAAGAAGTAGTGTTGGGGAAAACACAGGGAATGCTGATGCAATTATACCTACATGTGCAAAGCTACGTGCTTGCTTTTACTCTTGAAATTTAGACCTCTGCTTTCCTTCTACAGACTGGGACAGTTCATTTCAGTTGCATTTTGCAACTACTGACATACATGTTCATTCCTAAATTCACTTCATATGCTTCCAAATCCTTAGGACAACATTCAGTTTAGGCACACCAAGAAAAACCTGGAGTGATTCCACCCACCTAAATGTAATTACTCAGTGCTGAATTAAAGGCACAGGTGTGTAACTTAAGACCCATGTGTTTGGAGTAACAAGGAGAGATCAAAATCTCAGCTTTTGTCATTAAATTCAATGTTTCTAGACCTTAATCCAAGACACATTTGTAGAGAGAGGTGATAGCTTCTTTTTAGAGGCATTACTATTATTAAACAGTGTTTTCTTGGACTGCTCACATTTTCTCCCAGCTCACCGTCTAACACTAATCTGTGACTAAATATTAAAAAAAAGTGAGCTGTGAATGGTTTTAAGCTGAGACAAGATTCTCACTGTTAATGGCTTGGTCAGAGAGAGAGAGTATTTGTTTCAGCATGTAAATCTCTTTCCTGCAACGCTTAAAGCTGCTGATTCTGGAGTTTAGGAGGCCAGCGTGTCCAGAGCTGCTCTAGTCCCTGGGCTGATGAGCTCTCCCAGCTGGGTAAAGCTCTGTCAGGAGCCAGTTTGTAGTGAATTGACTGCAGGCAGAAAATATAAAAGCTCATAGGAAACATGAGCCTGACTCAGGAGCTATTTCTGTTCAGGTGACATTCTAATCCAAGCGTGTGGTGAATCATTACAGCAAAAATTGATTGGACCCCATATCAAACGAGTATTGATAAATATGAAGAAGTTTGTTCTGAGTTAGTAATATAAGGGGTCTTTTATATATATGGTGCATTACAACGGGGGGATTCAGGGCTTTGTCAGACTGTCTATAAAAATTAAAAAAATACACGTTTGTAAGATTTTAGAAGAAAAGGTACAGTTTCTCTTCCCTGCATGTGGCAATTTGCTGAATAATGCATCATTTTGTCAACTCTTATATAGCAATCGAGAAATGCCCTACAGTGCTCCCTGCACACAGGAGACAAGAATGCAGATCGTTATGGAAACAGGCTTGAAACTGGCTTGAAATAAAAATCTCAGTTCTATACTTGTGGCTTTGAGGGCCTGGGCTGTTTTTCTTTTCCTTCTGGAGTAGCTGCGATTCATCTCGTTCGAGTGGAGTGAATTCATCCCGTTTCCGAGGCCAACGGGAGGAGCGAGCGGGCGGCCATGTTGTGCGGGGGGCGGGGAGGAAGGAGCCGAGATGGCGGCGGCTCCCTCACACACACGGCACAGGATGGCCGGGGAGCAGCGGCAGCTCCCGCACGGCTCCCGGGCGCGCTCCCCGCCGCTCGCTCGGGGGACACCCGGCCGGATCCCCGGGTGCCGCGCTGGAGGGCCGAGTAGGGCCCGGCACCCTGGGGGCGAGCGGGGCTGCCGAGAGGGGCTGGGACGGGCGGGCAGCAATGGCGCCGGGACTGCGAGCGCTGCCCGCGCCGCTCCCTCGCCGGGCGGGCGCGGGGCCGCCCTTGGCCGCGGGAAGGGCGAGCATCGGAGCAGCGCCCCGTCCTCGGGGCCCCCGGTGCCGGCCAGCGGGCTGCTCTTCGCCAGGTGAGTGCCGGGGTCTCCGCGCTCCTCCTTGTCCTTTGTCCTGGGGAGGGAAAACAAAATGTCCTCGGAGCCGGGAGGGGAAGGGGGCGCTGCCTCTGCCGGCCCCCCCTGCCACCCCTCGCCGCTCGCTGAGGGGACCCGCGGGAACTGTCGGGGCCCCCCGGCCGTGTCCTGCCCGTGGGGGGTGAGGGGGAGCGGCGGGACCGGGGGAGCCCCGGTGCCCCTCGGCGGCTGCGGCGCTGCCGTCCCGGCCCTGCAGCACCCGCGGGGGCCGCCCGGCCCGGCCCCGATGCAGCACCGAGGGGGCAGCGGCGGGTTTTGGGTCCCCGGTGCGGCCCCGGGCACAGGGGGGGCACTCTGGGAAGCAAAGGTAGTTACTTAAATATGAGTTACAGGATAAGGAAACGGATGAGTTTGTGTGTTACGTGGAAAGCTTTTAAAAACGTTTCTGGGGTGTCAGGTTTGGTTTTAGTGTTCAGTTTATGCGTTTTTCAGAGACCTCACAGTCATTTCTCTTTCTGGAGCATTTTTTATCTTCTTTTCGGTGCCTAATAATTTTAGAAGTTGTAGAAGACCTTTTGCAAGACTTTCTAAAAATGCAAGTTTAAATGGAATGCCTGACGTTTGTTATGTGTTAGCTGGCATTCAGCAATTACCAATGTAAGGGCAAAATTGGAATTCTGAATGTATGAAAAGTCTCGAGTTTCTATAAGTTTCGAATAATAGTTTATTATCTGGTAAAAGCAGCAGCCGGCTGGGTGACAGAAATGGGACCAGTTTCCCAAATCTGCACCCCCCTACTACAGGGTACATTTAGTATTTATCTTAGCTACTTCATGCATATTAATTATATCATATGCATATACATTCTACAGGTTTTTGCTAAGTATTTAATAGATGGGTTTTCTTACAGCTAAAGCTAAAGGGTTATCTCTACAACCAGTCATAATTCCTGCATTCTTGGACGAACAGGCGCCTAAAGATTTAAAGTTCTACTATATTTTATTCTTAGGATAGTAAGGAGGTTTTAGGCCTCTTGACCTTGTGAGGGTCTGTTTTATTTCTTTATGGGGGTGTAATTAAGTTTTACAATCCGTTTGTTTTATTTTGATGTAACCACCCATTTGTTTCACGAATCACGGTTATTTATATATCACAAAAAGTCACTGTGATAGAGGAAGAGGTAAATATTAAGAGCTTTAGTTTTAGTTGGAGGCTGTGTTTAGCCATATTTGTTGGATTTCTATGGTGTACACTTGAGCAAGGTTATAAAACTCCGTGCAGGTTTTAAACATTGCAGTTGGAGGTAAATCTGGATTATTCAATACTTCCTCTGCAAATGTGAATCTGTCATTACAACAATATAAGTTTGCCCTTTTTTGGAAATAGAAATACAGGTTTTAGCAACTGCTGGACTTCTTCACCTTTATGCACAATGTTCCGTGCCTTTATTTTAGATTTGGATTATGGTGGTTTTCTAACCCAGCCACAGTTCTGCAGTATAGAACAGGTTCTGGCATACACACTGTCCCTAAAGGAAGTTCTGGCTGTAGGTGGGTGTCTGCTGGATTTCTCTTTTCTTAAAGATGTTATGGGATTTTTTTTTTTTGATAGCTTTGAGTGGTTTCTTTAAACAACTGAAAATAAAATAGCAAGTAATTGTCTCAAAAAATTAATTCCTCTTAATTCGTAGTGTGTTTTGTTTAACAGTTCTGCTTTTTTATATTCAAGGTGTAGGAACTGTAATTTATATTTGGATACCTTTTAATTTAGCAAGGAATGTTTTTTAAAATTGTGGTTTTACCCACTGATTCCAGACTTCTTCTTAAGTATGAAGTAGTTGGGATGATAAATATAACTGCTGTAAAATAAAATACCATTTTTGCCTTCACAAAAGGCAAGAAAAGTTGGCTGGAGGTAGTGCAAATATAGTGTTCCTTTTGTTAAAGACCCTGGTTTGGGATCTGACGAAAGGTTAAAGAAGCTGAAAGCTTTAAAACTGTTTTCTAAAGGGCAAAAAGATGCATTTTTTGGGAAGATCAAGCAAGGTAGGACTTACAATTCAGAGAAGCTGATGACAGAAGCCATTTTGAAATAACTTTGCTGTCCCTAAAGGTTTTATTTAATTTTGCATAGCCTGGTTCTAAAGACTTTAATGTGGAAAAAAAGCACAAGGGGTGAGGGGTATTGGGTGATAAGTTACTCAATAAAAAAGGTTAAGTTTGCATTTGATCTCTAAGTCTTTGAAAATTAAAGTAATGGAAGACAGAAGAGCAGATTGCAGTTAGTCACGAGAAGCACAGGTCGTGTGTGTTGTGTGTCAGTCACTGTCATCTCCAGTGTTTTATTTCAGCCAAGAATGTCCTTTTATTTTTAGAATTGTAAAGATACAGTTACTGCTCTCATAAGTTTTCTTGACTTAATAATTACCTAAAGATCAATGCATTTCAGGCATGTGACTTGTTCTGCTTTTCTAAACCAAAATGTTGAAAATTTCCATCCTTTTTTTTTTTTCCAGGTAGAATGCCATGAACAATTCCTTATTGTCTGAGTGGCTTCAGAGGAAACGTTCATGAGTTATTTTCTCAGGTAGGAGTGGCTGTAACTTGTGGTAGTATGTTCATTTCCTTGTTATTTTTTTATCTTGAAATTTGCCTTTTTGCTACTGTGCAGATGGTAAGAAAAGAAATCTGATTTTTTATGTGGAGGGGATACATTTTGTAAAGTATCTGGACTTTTAGAAAGCTTTTTTATTTTTTTTTTTGCAGATGCAGGTAGACTGTCTTCAAATACTGTCATGTTTCTGTGCTCCTTCTGTCTAAATTTGAGTTTCCCCAGCCTGCCTGGTTAGGTGTTCCTCAACCAGACGACAGGAGGAGACGGCAGAGAGAGACCGGGCTCACACAGGGCTGAGCAGCGAGTCAGGGGCTCTGCGCCTCAGGGCTCTGGCCTGTGCTGCAAACTCCTCTCACTTCTGCCTTGGAACCAGTGGAGGAGCACCTGGAGCACACCTGGGTGTTCCAAGGACAGAGACTCCCTGACTCACCATGGCAGACAGGCAGGAGGAGGCGCGGAAGGGAGGGAGCCAGGTGAGAGCAAAGTGTCCCTCCCGCAGCCTGGCAGAGGGGCTGTCAGGGTGGGCAGCACAGGTGCCATGCCCAGGGCCACTGTGGTGGTCAGAGCACTGGCTAGCATGGATAGACCCCTTAATATTGTTACTGACTCATTCTATGTAGCAGGGGTAGTTAATCGGATAGAAGGGGCCCTAATCAAAGAAGTCCCGAATAAGAGGCTCTTTCAGTTATTTTGTCAATTATGGTTGGCAGTAACAAACAGAGATCATGACTATGCTGTCATACATGTACGAAGCCATAAATGGGACATTGGATTGGGTGAAGGAAATGCTAGGGCGGACAGATTAGTTTCTATGGCTACAGAGGATGAGGAAGAATTTACCAAAGCACAGAAAGATCATGAACAATATCATCAAAATGCCAGAGGACTAAAAAGAATGTATGACATCACCTTAAATGATGCTAAAAATATTGTTCGATCCTGTCCAACATGTAGCAATCATAATGGTGGTGTAGGATTGGGTATGGGAGTAAATCCCAGAGGGTTAAAGAGTAATGAAATCTGGCAAATGGATGTTACACATTATGCACCTTTTGGAAGATTTAAATATATACATGTGTGTATTGACACATATAGTCATTTTATGTGGGCTACAGCTCAGACAGGAGAAAAAGCTTTACAAGTAGAAAGACATTTGTGTGAATGTTTTGCTGTGATGGGGAAACCACAACAGATAAAAACAGACAATGGACCTGCCTATGTGGGTACTAGAGTAGGCCAATTTTTGAAAAAGTGGAAAATCACTCACCGCACAAGTATTGCTCACTCTCCCACAGGACAAGCAATCATAGAAAGGGCTCATTACACACTAAAAACGTATCTTGAAAAACATAAAAACATTATTGATATTAAGAAAAGGTTAAGCAAGGTACTGTTTGTCCTGAATCATTTATGCATTTTTGGAGATCAAAAAGATCCTCCTGTAACAATTCATTATACATTAAAACAGGATACAGAGAAACCTGAAGAGGTGCGGGTCAGATTTAAAGATCCACGTACAGGGATTTGGCAAGATCCAGCAAAAGTACTCTACTGGGGAAGAGGTTATCTTTGTGTTTCTTCACCACAGGGACCTCTTTGGATACCTGCCAAGTGGACTCGAGCTGCTGTGAATGTCTCGAGCCCTGCTCAGAACAGAGACGGCGAAAAGGAGAATAGAGGAGAAGATTCGGATACTGCTTCTACCACGAGTGCGTGCAATTAAAGGGTTACCCAAGAATTTGCAACGGGAAATTAACAAATGTGATAGTTATGAAGCGTTTGTCCTGCTACTGACTGCACTGTATCTATTTTCAGAAAAATATTTTGGCACACGACACTGTTACAAATGCAAGCAGCCAGGCTGCTTGGCCTGGATTGCCTTTAAGTGTAAGACCTGTGAAGGCAAATGGTAGTTTGAGCAACATAATTTGCGAGGAATTTGGTGTAGAACTTGTGCTTATGCATTATCACTTGATACATGGCAACGTAATTTAGAACGAGCAAGAGGGTTACAGGTACTTGAAGCATTGCTGTTGTTTGAAGCTGAAGAGCAGAGTCTATTGGCTTACTTACACTGGTACACTACACATATTATAAAAAGACTGAGTGTGATCAAAGGTACAAAAATTATTGCAGCCCGGTGTGGGAAAGATACACCCCTAACAACAATAGTACCTTGTGGTCCCTTTAGAGGCAATCCACAGCGATACCTTAATTTCTGTGTGAAAACATACAATCAATTTGAAGGAAAATGATGATCCTTTTATGGTTTTGGGTTTTGGAGACAATCTTAATGACACAAGGGCACCCTAGCATCCCTGTTGGACCCAGAGAAAACATTTGGGTAACGTTTGCCAACCAAACAGGTCAAATGGATTTTTGTCTGAGTATGGCCAAAGCATCTGATCCCTTTCAAACATGTCTGATTGGCATTCCTTACCTTGATACAGGTGACTTTAAAGGATGAGTTAATCCTAATCCTACCAAAATTGAGGTGGAACGTGCATGCAATGTAACCAAAGAATGCACGAATGGCACCAAAGGTATGATGTCTCTTTTGTTGGTGGCTAATCTGAACAGGACAATGACAGACAGTCCCAGTGAATTACAACTATTTGGAGCTGTGTATGGAAATGACTCTTGTTTCAGACTTAATCTGAAAAAAGAAAAGATCTTTTTGAAATGGCAACAAACAATTGGGAATGTATCCACCACAAACATAACAGCACAAAGCCCTCCATATGACAATGTAACCTGGTGCCAAGGTTATGTCAGAAATTTAACAATGAATGTGACAAAACCAAAATATTTACCACCTGGTTACTTCTTGATTTGTGGCAATAGAGTATGGCCTGGCATTCCTAAGTATCCCATTGGCGGACCATGTTACTTGGGAAAGTTGACTATGTTTACACCTACCATGAGACAAATAACACAACTGAAAAAGAAAAATATTCGGAACAAACGAGAAACTGAATTTGATAAATACTGCAAGTCAGTAGAAAACCAACCCATTAAATTTTGGACGCCTACAGCAAATTTCTTTGCATCCATATTTGCCCCCTTTGGAACAAAAAAGAGCCTGGTTCTTGTCCAAAGAACAGCTTGTTGGGCAAGAAATCAAATGAATAGAACTTCGAAAATTCTGGGAGAATTGGCTCATGACTCTGATGAAATAAGGCATGCTGTTTTACAAAACAGAGCAGCCATAGATTTTCTATTGCTAGCTCAGGGGCATGGATGTGAAGAATTTGAAGGCATGTGTTGTATGAATCTCTCTGATCACTCTCAGTCCATCTACCAGAAACTCAGAGAAATGCAAAGTCACCTGAATGACTTTGAAGTTCAAAAAGATCCCATTAGGGGATGGCTAGCAAAATTAGGTTTAGGACCATGACTTGCGGAGATCACTAAACAAGCAATTTCGCTTTTACTAATACTGCTGGCTGCTTTATGCATTGTTCCTTGTGCCTTTAAATGCATTCAAAGCATGCTAACAAAGGCAATGAGTGACGTGTTTTTAACATTGTCTAAACAGAGCGGGGGAAGTGTGGAAGATATTACAGAAACCTGGTTGGTAGAGAGAGGACACATTAAAGATTCTATACCGCTGGTCTCACGCTAAAGCAAGAAAACTATTAGAAGGTCACTGATCAGTGTGTTTGTGAAACTGCTTTGTCTAAGAAACTGCAAGGCTGCATTGTCTGCTGTGAAGCTGTATTGTTTAAGAAACTGCAAGGCTGCATTGTCTGCTGTGAAGCTGTATTGTTTAAGAAACTGCATACGTGGTAGAAAAATTAGAGCAACAGGATGGGAAAGGTAGAGAAAGTAGCAAATAGTAAATAAAGTAACTATAGCCATGAGAAAGAGGCAGCATTTGCGCAAATATAACTTAGGTAATTAGGAGCCAATGATGAGCTTGTATTTGGAATATTAATGAGCCTAATTATTAACCTTTATAAGCATGGAGCTTACAGCAATAAAGTTGGATTAGTCATGATCAATACTGTGATCGTGTGATACTTTCCCGTCGTCCACAACACCTCCTCCGGAGCAATTCCTCAGGCTGATGGAGCCCGGCAGGGCCGGGGCCGCCGGCGGTGTCCGATCCCGGCAGGAAGCGGGGAGGGCCCGGCGGGGTCTGATAGAAATAAATCAAGGCAGAGCTCTCTCTTTCTTTTCCCCCCTGGGCAGTGACCATCAAGAGCTGTCCCTGCTTCCCAGCAGAAGCTGCACACACTTCAACGAAGTCTGTGGAAGAATCTGCTCTGTCAAAGTTGGCCCTGGGCTTTTATGCTTATCCAGGGATGGATCAGCAGTCACATATTCCCAGGCCAGTGAGCAGCTGACCTGTCAAACTCTGCTTCCAAAAGCAGGATGTGTGTTGGAAGGTTGGGGAACCAGGCTGGGTTGGGCACAATTCAACACTAAACCAAGCCCTTGGCACCAGCAGTAACTCCCCACAGAGAGCTGGCAGTGCTTGCATTCTCCCATCAGATTCTTTTCCTGCTACAAGGGGTCTGCTACCACCCTCTCCAGAAAGGGGGGGGTAACCAGGTTCTTATTAATAAATCCCTTGGGGTGGATTAGAGTGAAACGACACTGAATATTCGGTGTTTGAAAACATATATGTAGGGTTTATTTTAGAACAATGTTGTTTCAAAGGTAAACAGGTATGTTGCCATTTTGAGTGTTATCATCTCTATCTCTCATCTACAGCAACATGGCATAAAGAGAACCTTTAGGGAAAATGCATAAGGGAAAGGCAGGATAAGGGTAAGGGAGAGTATGGATTCCACAGTGTGTTTGGAGCTGCATCAGCTGTCAGTCCAAGATGGGCCATGTCAGAACTGGTGAGGTTGGGGGATGAGGAGCGAGGTTGATCATCCAGGGTCAGTGTGGATCTCCTGAGGAGACATTCAGCATCAAGATCACTTGGAGAACACCTCTATCACCTCTTCTCTGAACTACAAAATATCCATAATTGAATTAAAACAAAAAAAGTACAAACTTTGAAGACTTGTTTTGAAATTGCCTTGAAGACAATTAAAGGAAGACAAAGAGATCCTGAGGGATTTCAGGATTTTAATGAGCCCCAGGGTGTGTTTGCAGCCCAGCCCATGATCCTGAGGTAGTGAGAGAAGATTGAAGCAGCTGCTGAAGAAGTCAGAAGCCAAACTGCCAGTGCCTTGAAGCATTGCTGGGCCCCACTGAGTGCAGGCACTGCCAAAGCCTCCCCAGGGACTCCTTGGAGCAGCTCCTTGGAGGCCAGGAGTGCAGGCAGACAAAGGCTCTGGGCAGGCCCCTGCAATGCTGAGCAAAGCCTGCCTTGGTTTTGTGGAGCACAAAGGCCAAGGGCTGAGCCCCAGGCCCTGGCCCAGCAGATCCTGTCCCTCCCGGCTGGCTCAGGGCTGTTTGGGGGCACTGGGATGGGAGGGGGAGGAACAACAAAGGGCCAAAACTGGGCAACCCCTGCCAGGCTGCTGAGGGAGGGGCGAGGCAGAACCCAAGGGCAGAACCTGCCAGGAAAGTTGGCTTGTGGTGGCCTGAGTGGCAGAGGCAGCTGCCAGAGGCAAGGGGACAAAGGCCTGGGTGCCTTTGGGCCTTGCAGCCCTGCCAGAGCCCTTGGCCATCTCTCCTGCAGGCTGTCCTGCCCTGGCCCTGCTGCTGCTCTGGCCTTGCAGGCTGCACACACCCCTCCTGCTTTCCCACCCCCTCCCATCATACTTCCCACTGATACAGTCGGTTACCATGGCAACCACCATACATTCCCATTGCGAGGGTTGTTTACCATGGCAACCATCATACATTCCGATTGCTATGGTCAGTTACCATGGCAACCATCATACATTCCCATTGCTATGGTCGGTTACCATGGCAGCCATCATACATTCCTGTTGCTAGGGTCAGTTACCATGGCAGCCATCATACAGTTGTGTTGGAACGGTCGGTTACCATGGCAACAAGCATACCTCCCACTGGTACACTCGGTTACTATGGCAACCACCATACCTCCCACTGGTACACTCGGTTACTATGGCAACTACCATACATTCCGGTTTCTATGGTCAGTTACTACGGCAACCAGCATAGATTCAAATTGCTACAGTCAGTTACCATGGCAACCATCCCACTGCTATGGTCGGTTACCATGGCAATCACCATACCTCCCACTGGTGCAGTCGGTTACCATGTCAAGCACCACACATTCCCGTTTCTACAGTCAGTTACCATGACACCCATCATACATTCCCATTGCTATGGGAGGTTACCATGGCAACCACCACACATTCCCATTGCAACGGTCAGTTACCATAGCAACCATCATACATTCCTATCGCTACAGTCGGTTACTATGGAAACCATCATACATTCTTATTGCTCTGGTCGCTTACCATGGCAACCACCATACATTCTAATTGCCACGGCTGGTTACCATGGCAACCACCACCACACACTCCCATTGCTACAGTCGGTTACTATAGCAACCATCATACATTCCCATTGCTATGGTCAGTTACCATGGCAACAATCAACAGTCGCGTTGCTACAGTCACTTACCATGGCAACCATCGTACATTCCCATCACTACAGTCACTTACTATGGGAACCTCTTGGTTCCCCTTGGACAGAAGCAGATGCAGATGAGCCTCCCTGTTGTCCACCAGCCTGGCAGCTGTGCTCTAAAGGCCTGTGGCCCAAGGGCTGTCTTCACCAAGACCCTGCACCAACCTCTGGGACTCTTTCCATCCCCTCGTGCTGCCTTTCCAGTGAATTCCAGGGTTATCAAAGCCAACTGGAATGGGCTCTTTGTCTCACTCCACAATGTCACCCAAACCACTCTCTCCTCTCACCCTCACCCACAAAAGTTCACCCAGTTTGTTCATCCCCTAGAGCAGCTCCACAGGTCCCAGAAGCTCCTTCCTGCTAAGGACACCTCTCTCCTGCTCCTTCTCTCCTGTGTCTCCTTGACCTTCTCTCCCAACCCATCACAGCCCTGCAACCTGGGAGCTGTCTCAGCAGGCCTGGGCTGTTATTGCCTGCAAGTGGAATGAAGAGAGACTTGGGGCTGCAGCTCCTCCTGCCTGTGCCCCACACGCAGGGCATTGGGGCCTGTCTGGCTGCAGCCCCTCAGCGGGGGCACCGGGGTAAGAACAGACTTGCAGAGGGGAAAGCTGCTCTGAAAGCCCCGAGAGCTGGGGTGGGCAGAGGCTTTGCTGACAATGGCCTTGGGGGTGGACGTGCTGGGACTCAGGCCCAGGGGGAAAATCCCAGGCCTGATCCCTGAGGAGATCAGCACATGCTGCTGAAATGCTGGGGGAGAGAAGAGCCAGCAGAGGGAGGGAACAAGTGTGGACAGCCTGGGCTGATGGGATTTGGACTCGTGCCTGGCCCGGCCTTGGCTGGGCAGAGAAGGGACAGCCTTTGTGTCCCTGCAGGGCTGGGATTCACTCCCTGCCCCAAAGGCCCCCATGTGTCTGAGAAGCCCTGGGTGGTGCCTGTCCCACAACTGCTGGGAATGGGGACGGGGTCCCTGCACAGGCCCTGTGCTGTCCAGGGCAGCTGCTGCACTTGTGCTGCAGAGCCCTGGCACCTCCCCTGGCACTACAGGCCCCTCTTTGGCTGTTCAATCCAGGCTCAGCTGCCCTGAAGTAGGTTCAGCAGTGAAGGGATGTCCAGGAGACAATGGCCATTGTACTCTGAGGACCTGTAGAAAATACCCTGAGAAAGAACAGGAGAGAGACCTCTCTCCCTGTGCCACCTGACTCCATTTGGTCACCTGAACACCTCTAGGGGCTGCCCTGGACAGAAGGAACAGTGACAGGTTCCCCTGTCCTACATGTGGGTCCCTTCTGCCACTGAAGTTGGCCAAAGCAATGTCCCAGCAGCCTCCAAGGAGATCCCACAGCTGCTGCCCTGTCCCTAGGAACTGCTGCATTGGAGCCTGCAGTTCCCAGCAGGAATCTCGGTCACCTCTGGCCCCTCAGGAGGAACCAGGGCTTTGTGTCCCAGCAGGTCACTCCTGGCTTTGGTCTTCCTTCATTCCCATGGGAGCTGGGACAAGGAGTCACTGCAGGGGCCTGTTTTGGGCCCACTGAGCTGGGGCAGGAGGAATCCCAGCCCATGGGGGTTGTGGAGGGAGCTGAGTGTCCTTCTGGCCCCAGGTCTGCAGAGCCACAAGGAGACACCTCTGCTGACTCAGCTGAGTCCCTTCCCTCAGTGCAGGTGAAGGAGATCCCTCCTGGGCACTGTCTGGGTTTCCTGTCTAATGATGGGACATGAAAAGGGGACTCTTGAAGTTAACTCTGTGTCTGTTTGGAGAAATGACAGTGCTGAAAGAAGTGTCTGTGCCCAGCTGAGAGAAGGCACATCATTATTTCCTTCAGCTGTGTGCCAGCAGGTTCCCCTGGAGCCCCAGGGACAGCTGGAGGGAGCCCAGAGGGGCAGAGAAAGGGCTGCCTGGGGCTGTTGCTGTGCTGCTGAGCTGGGCCGGGCTCCTGGCACACAGGGAGCTCCTGGCAAGCAAGAAGAGCTTCAAAGAGACAGCTCTGCTGGTGAGCAGCTCCTCTGCACAGCCCAGCAGGGCTGAGGGCACTGCCTGCAGCACCCAGGGCACAGGAGAGAAGGGAGGAAGATGAGAGGCAGCCTGGGCTGGGAGGTGACTGAGCTCTCACTATGGGAGACACCTTCCCAGGATTTGAAGGAAGAATTCTCTGGCTGTAGGAAAGTTCAGCTTCCCTTCCTGGAGGCATCTCCTCAAGCTGGCACATCCCACAGCTTCTAGGATCTTTCAGCAGGACTCTCCCAGTTGCTGCAGTGCAGGGGAAGTGGCCACATGGCAGAGCAGGGCAGGAGCTGCAGGCAGCAAGGGCAGAGAGGAGAAGGGAGCAGGAGGTTCAAGGGATCCTGGGGTGGGAGGACAGGGCAGAGCTGCTCAGGGAGGAACCTTGCCAGCCCTTTGCCAGGATCAGGTTGTGGCTGCAGAGCAGTGCAGGGGAGTTCCTGCAAGTGCCTCTGCCAGCTGCCAAATGGCAGCAGTGGCAGGAGCTGTCAGGATGGCTCTGCTGGATTTGCTGGGGTGCAGCAGGAGAAGCTGCTGCAGAGCAGGACTTGCTGCTGCCCCCTCAGAGGCCCAGGGCAAGAAGGTTCCCTGGGCCAGGGCTGGCTGTGGGGTGGGAAGGTGGGGGTGCAGCCAGGGGTGCCCAGGGCTGTGGGGCAGAGCAGGGTCCTGCCCCAGGGCTCTGTGTGCTGGGGCAGGGACTCTGCTGCCTGCCAGGGGCAGCTCTCAGCCCGGCCAAGGAGCTGCCACGGCCCTGCAGGGAGAAGGGGGGGGGTGGAAGGAGTGACCCCTCAGGGCAGGGCAGGGCTGGGCAGGGCAGGGCCCTTCAGCTGCAGGGTCAGGGCTCCTCACAGCTTCAGCTCCACCTCCTCCATTTCCAGGGGCCCTTCTCAGGAAGCACATCCCCCCAGAACACCTCCCCCTTCCCAGCCACCGCAGGGGTCTGGGATCTGCTCTGCAGCCCCTGCCCAGGCAGAGCTGCCCCTGGCACTGGGCTGGGGATGGCTCTGGCAGCACTGGCAGGGAGCTGAGCTGGGCACAGGCAGGGGCTGCTGGCAGGAACAGCTCCTCACCCAGAGACAGGCAGGCAGGGAGAGGGAGCTGCTGCCACAAGGGCTGGGCAGGGGGATGTGGGCCCCTCCCTGCTGTCCCTGTGGCACAGACCCCTTCCCTGAGCAGCTCCTGCCTGGGCTCCTTTCCCAGCCTAAGCAGAGCCTGTGCCCTCAGGCCCACGGGGGCTGGGCTGTGCATTGCCCTGCAGCAGCCAGAGCCCAGCCAAGGACAGGGCCCTGATTTCCAGCTGTCTCTCTGTGTCCCTCCTCCCTTGGCAGCAGCACTGTGGCATTTCACTGCCATCCCCTGCTGCCTGGGCTCTCCTTGTTCTCACCAGTGGCTTTTCTGAGCCAGTGTGGGGTTGGGATGGGCAGATTCCTGTCCAGACACAACCCCTTTGGGTGCTGCTGTGGGGATGTGTCTGGGGGAGCCAAGTGCCCAAGTGCCCTCCAGGCACCTTCAGGGGATTCAGCTGCTTGCCTGGGTGTCCTGCAGGGCTGCAGGTGCCCTCCAGAAGGGCACAGCTCTGCCATAGTATCTCTGTGCTGCACAGGATCCCCATGGAGAAAACTCCTCAGTGCTAAATCCATGGAAATGCTCTGGGCAGCTGCAATCAGCAGTTTGTGCCTCACTCTGGGAGGGGAGAGATGAAAAGGTGAGCAGTGTGCCAATCTGTTCTTTGGACATGGATTCCTGGATCTCTGGGCAGTTTCTCTGTAGGGGAACAGTTGAGTGTGATGCTCCTCCAGCTCCAAGCTGCCAGCACAGGCAGCTGAGCCCAGGACTGATGGGCAGAGCAGCTCTTCTCTCTGCACTGAGGGACCGTCCCTGTGCCCCTCAGAACCCACAAGACTTGACCTGCAGTGCAATAGGAATGTCAGGGATTTCAAACCTCCACAACCACTCCTAACTGTGACAGGTGCAAGTGGGTGAACAAATACAAAGAATTCCCTCAGCTCAGTCCTTCATTTGGGCAAATTGCAAACAGCAAAGCTGAGAAGCTCTTTGATGTATCATGAGTACATCTATTTTGAGATCACCCTGCAATCCAAGTTCCCTCTCCAGCAGAGCAAGGAGTCCTTGGGAGCCCATCACAGAGTTCCTGCTTCCAATGGTCCCCTCAGGCAGCAAAAGCCAGAGCTCAGGGGAGGGAGCTGCAGGGAGGTCTGAGAGAGCAGAGAGAGCCTGAGAGTGGGGTGGCTGTGAGGTGTGTAATGTTTGGCTGCAGAAGCCTGGTCTAACTCAGCAGTGACGTTTCCTCCTCAACAGATCAAAATACACTGGGGAAGGAGGAAATGTCCAACAGCAGCTCCATGGCCCAGTTCCTCCTCCTGGCATTGGCAGACAGGCGGGAGCTGCAGCTCCTGCACTTCTGGCTCTTCCTGGCCATCTCCCTGGCTGCCCTCCTGGCCAACGGCCTCATCCTCAGCGCCGTAGCTGCGACCACCACCTGCACACCCCCATGGGCTTCTTCCTGCTCCACCTCTCCCTCACAGACCTGGGCTGCACCTGCACCACTGTCCCCAAAGCCATGCACAATTCCCTCTGGGGCACCAGGCACATCTCCCACCAGGGATGTGCTGCCCAGGCCTTTCTGTTCTTCATCTCAGCAGAGTTTTCCCTCCTCACCATCCTGTGCTACGACCGCTCTGTTCCCATCTGCAAACCCCTGCACTACGGGACCCTCCTGGGCAGCAGAGCTTGTGCCCACATGGCAGCAGCTGCCTGGGCCACTGGCTTTCTCTATTCTCTGCTGCACACAACCAATACATTTTCCCTGCCCCTGGGCCAGGGCAATGCCCTGGGCCAGTTCTTCTGTGAAATCCCACACATCCTCAAGCTCTCCTGCTCACATTCCTACATCAGGGAAATTGGACATCTCTTGTTTTCCATCTCTTTATCATTTGGTTGTTTCATTTTCATTGTTTTCTCCCATGTGCAGATCTTCAGGGCTGTGCTGAGGATCCCCTCTGAGCAGGGACAGCACAAAGCCTTTTCCATGTGCCTCCCTCACCTGGCCATGCTCTCCCTGTTCCTCAGCACTGCAGCATTTTCCTACCTGAAGCCCCCCTCCATCTCCTCCCCAGTCCTGGATCTGTTGGTGTCAGTTCTGTACTCGGTGGTGCCTCCAGCACTGAACTCCCTCATCTACAGCCTCAGGAATCAGGAGCTCAAGGATGCCCTGAGGAAAATGATGACTGGATGCTTTTCAGGAGCAATAAAGTGCCTGTTTTCTGGTGCATAGCATTCAGAAGGGGACTCCTTCATGGCCCAGCCTTCCTGCTCAGGTTTTTCGTGGCGATCATCGGGTTCTTCTTGCAATAATTTTCTGTGCAATGAAATATTATTATGCATCTGCCTTCTAATTTAGTGTCTACCCATTGAATTGGACCCAGAGATGTATAAATGGTGAATTGTGCTCTCTGACTATTTAAACAAAATAAAGGACCCTGCAGTGTCTTCTTTGTCCAAGACCCTTCTTCTCAGATGTTCCCAAAGGACAGCACACTGCAGGACAGGGTGTATTTGCAAACGGGAAGGGGACAATAATCCCAGCCCAGCAGCACTGCCAGGGAGCAGCAGGGCTTGGTCTTTGCAGAGCTGCTCTCTTGCCACTCCCACACTGTCCTCCTGAGCCCCTTTCTGGCTGTAAGGCCTGAGTGCTCTCTGAGCACAGTCCTGGGGGGTGGAAGCCCTTGGAGCACAGGCAGGGACAGGCCCTGGGAACTTGTGAAGCAGAGCTGGGCTCCCTTCCAGCATCTCCAGGATGCTGTGGGATCTTCTGAGGCCACTGCATGCACTGGGTCACTTCTTCTGGGACCTTGCTCCAGGGCTGCAACTCTCCTGCAGTGACACCATGACACTCCTGCTCTCTGCTTTCCAGGTTCCATTTTCAGATCCAGTCTTCCCCTCCTGTTCCCAGGGACATCCCGGGAGTGCTTCAGAGCTGCCATCCTGGGGCAGCTCCTGCCCAGCGTGGGCAGGCACAAGGTCTCTCCAGCTGCTCCTCTCCCCTCCCCAGTGCCACTGTTTTCTGCAGCCTCCTCATCCTTGCCCAGCACAGCCCTCCTGGCACAGTTGGACACAGCCCTTGTTCTCCCCCCTCCTCAGGCCCCTGCCCAACCCCCTCAGCTCCAGCCTGATGGCCACAAACCTTCAGGGCAGGGAGGCACCGGGCAAAATGCTGAGGGAACCTTTCAGCTGCACTCAAATCCAGTTGGAGGGGTTGGCCTCGAGGAAGAAATCAATTCTCATTTTCCAGAACCACCAGGACAACCTGTGTTGTGTCCTGGGCACTCCTCTGCAAGTGTGGGCTATGGAAAAGGTTTTGGTGTCAGGGCTATTGAGCAGGCTGGGCAGTGTCACTGGGAGACCTCTCCCAAACCCTTGGAAAGGCCAGAGCCATCCCAGAGCTTCCTGGGGCCTTGGCAAAGGCAGACATGGAAGCAGTCTGCAAACAGGGCAGCAAGGAGGGTTGGCAGAGTTCCACACTGCTCAGGCTCAGCAGGGAAGGGGAGAGGGCAAGTCCTCCTGCAGCCATTGCCAGGCATGGGAAGGACAAGGCAGGGATTGCAGAACCCCTGTGGGAGGGAATAGAAGGGGATGTTTTGTGCCCAGACTTTATCAAGGCCCTTGACATGGTTTCCTGTGGTCTCCTTATGGCCAGACTGGTGAGAGCTGGACTGAAGAAGTGGAAGATGTGGTGGGTGGGAAGTTGGCTGAATGAAGAGTGTCAAATAAAATCCATGGTACAAAGTCCTCTTGGCAGCAACTTCCTGGTGAAATCCCTCAGTGACCATCTCTTGAACACCACTAGAGAACATCTTTATTATCTCTCTGTACAATGGGACAAAATGGGTTTTCAAGTCCTTTGTGAATGATGCCAAATTTCAGAGAGCCCTTGAGCAATGTGTCCTGGTTTAAAGACATTTATTGAGGTGGGAACTCCAATCAAATTAACTCACTCCCCTTTTATTCCCCACCAGTACAAGGAGACAAGATACAAAGAGGTATAAGTGAAAAAAATAAAAGTTTACTGTTGGGGAAGAAGAAAACGACTGGCAGAAATACCAGGCTTGGAGACAGATCTATAACCCCTGAGATGACTAATCTACACCGGAATGGACACTAATACACTGGAAAAGACGTTTATTTACCGGACGTGACTACCATTGCACTGACAGTTTTTTCCCCAGTTTTCCCCAGTTTCCCCTTTCACCTGCCAGGGTGCCCTTAAAAAACAGGTATATGGCCCTGGTTTCAGAAAGTCTGATGGAGGACAGTCAGGAGGAAGATCTGTCTACAAGGTCTTCTGGTTACCCCCGGTCTACTGGATCTGTTACAACTACAGGTAAGAGGAAAAAAGAGAAGGGTTATTGTAATTGGTGACTCCATTTTGAGGGGAACTGAGGGCCCTATATGTCAGCCAGACCCATCCCACAGGGAAGTTTGCTGCCTTCCTGGGGCCAGGGTGAGGGATATTACGAAAACACTTCCTAAGCTTATTCAACCCTCAGACTATTACCCGCTGTTGGTTGTCCAGGTTGGAAGTGATGACATCAATAATAGGAGTACCAGGGCAATTAAAAAAGATTTTAAGGCCCTGACCCGATCACTTCATGGGACAGGAGCACAGGTAGTATTTGGCTCGGTTCCTGTGCTAGCTGGGATGAATGAGGAGATAAATGAGGAGAGGTTTAGGAAAGCACAGCTTACCAATAGGTGGCTTAGAGGATGGTGCTATCGTCAAAATTTTGGGGTTTTTGATCATGGGGCAAACTCCATGTTGCCTGGTCTCGTCAAACCAGATGGGCTTCATCTATCTGGGAAGGGCAAAAGAACTGTAGCCCGTAAGTTGGCAGGGTTAGTTAGGAGGGCTTTAAACTAGGTTTGAAGGGGGAAGGGGCGGCAACTGGGCTCTCCAGAAATAAGCCTAAGGGTGTAGAGCCCGAGTTGAGAATAAAATCAATGGCCCAGCTGAAGTGCCTGTACACCAATGCACGCAGTATGGGAAACAAACAAGAGGAGCTGGAAGCCATCGTGCAGCAGGAAAACTATGACATAGTTGCTGTCACAGAAACGTGGTGGGATGACTCACACGACTGGAGTGCTGCTATGGGGGGCTACAAGCTCTTCAGAAAGGACAGGCAGGGAAGGAGAGGTGGAGGGGTGGCTTTATATGTTAGAGAGTCCCTTGACTCTGTTGAAGTTGAGGTCAGCAGTGACAAGGTTGAGTGCCTGTGGACCAGAATCAGGGGGAAGGCCAACAAGGCTGACATCCTTGTGGGTGTCTGTTACAGACCGCCCAACCAGGATGATGAAGGAGATGAATTATTCTACAGGCAGCTGGCAGATGTCTCAAAATCTCCAGCCCTTGTGCTCATGGGTGACTTTAACCTGCCGGATATCTGCTGGGAGCTTCACACTGCAGAGAAGAGGCAGTCAAGGAGGTTCCTGGAGTGTATAGAGGATAATTTCCTTCATCAACTGGTAAATGAGCCTACCAGGGGTAAGGCCCCACTAGACCTACTGTTTACAAACAGAGAGGGGCTGGTGGATGATGTAGTGGTTGGAGGCCGCCTAGGGCATAGTGACCACGAAATAATAGAATTTTCAATCCTTAGGGATGTAAGGAGAGCCATCATTAAAACTTCTACTCTGGACTTCTGGAGGGCAGATTTTGGCCTATTCAAAAAACTAATTCAGGGCATACCCTGGGAAACAACCCTTAAAGACAAGGGGGTCCAGGAGGGATGGACATGCTTCAAGCAGGCAATGTTGAGCGCACAGGAACAGGCTATACCAGTGAGCCGAAAGGCCAGCCGGAGGGGAAGACGGCCGGCTTGGTTAAATAGGGAGGTTCTGAAAGAAATCAGGGATAAAAAGAAAGTTTACAGACTGTGGAAAAAAGGGCTGGCTACTTATGAAGAATTTACAAAGAGAGCTAGGTCATGCAGGAAAAAAATTAGGGAAAGAAAGTGGAATTTGAAGTTAATTTGGCTAATTCAGTTAGGGATAACAAAAAGTCCTTTTATAAATACATTAATAGCAAAAGAAGGGGCAAGGAAAACCTCAATTCTCTGTTGGACTTGGAGGGAAATATAGTTAACAAAGATAAGGAGAAGGCTGAGGTACTTAACACCTACTTTGTCTCAGTTTTTAGCAGTAAAACAGGTGGCCCTCAGAACAACTGGCCTCTAGAGCAGATAGACAGAGACAGAGAGCTGAATAGCCCTCCTGTATTCCAGGAGGATGTAGTTAGCAACTTACTGAGCCAGCTGGATCCTAACAAGTCTATGGGACCAGACGGGATCCAGCCCAGGGTGATGAGGGAGCTGGCAGAAGAGCTTGCCAAACCGCTCTCCATCATCTTCCAACAGTCCTGGCTCTCTGGGAAGGTCCCAGATGATTGGAGGTTGGCGAATGTCACCCCAATCCACAAAAAAGGCTGCAAGCAGGACCCTGGCAACTCCAGGGTTTAGGAGGGGCAGGTCCTGTCTGACCAACCTGATCTCTTTTTACGATCAGGTGACCCACCTGGTGGATGAGGGGAAGGCTGTGGATGTGGTCTATCTAGACTTCAGCAAGGCCTTTGACACTGTCTCCCATAATATACTCCTGGAAAAGCTGGTAGCACATGGCTTGGACAAGTGTACCCTCTCCTGGATTAGGAGCTGGCTGGAGGGTCGGGCCCAGAGAGTGCTGGTGAATGGAGCTGCATCCAGCTGGCGGCCGGTCACCAGTGGTGTTCCCCAGGGGTCTGTGTTGGGTCCAGTCCTGTTTAACGTCTTTATTGATGATTTAGATGAGGGGATTGAGTCCATCATCAGCAAATTTGCTGATGACACCAAATTGGGAGGGGGTGTCGACCTGCTGGAAGGCAGGAGGGCTCTGCAGAGGGATCTGGATAGACTTGAGAGATGGGCTGATTCCAATGGGAGGAAGTTCAATAAAGCCAAGTGCAGGGTCCTGCACTTTGGCCACAACAACCCCCTGCAGCGCTACAGGCTGGGCACAGAGTGGCTGGAAAGCAGCCAGGCAGAGAGGGACCTGGGGGTACTAATTGACAGGAAGCTCAACATGAGCCAACAGTGTGCCCAGGTGGCCAAGAAGGCCAATGGGATCTTGTCCTGTATCAAAAATAGCGTGGCCAGCAGGAGCAGGGAAGTGATCCTTCCCCTGTACTCTGCGTTGGTGAGGCCACACCTGGAGTATTGTGTTCAGTTCTGGGCCCCTCAGTTCAGAAAGGATATTGAGGTGCTGGAGCGGGTCCAGAGAAGAGCAACAAGGCTGGTGAAGGGACTGGAGCATAAGTCCTATGGGGAGAGGCTGAGGGAGCTGGGGGTGTTTAGCCTGGAGAAGAGGAGGCTCAGAGGTGACCTCATCACCGTCTATAACTACCTGAAGGGAAGTTCTAGCCAGGTGGGGGTTGGTCTCTTCTCTCAGGCACTCAGCAATAGGACAAGGGGGCACGGGCTTAAGCTCCGCCAGGGGAAATTTAAGTTGGATATCAGGAGAAAATTCTTTACAGAGAGAGGAATCAGGCATTGGAATGGGCTGCCCAGAGAGGTGGTGGATTCACCATCCCTGGAGATTTTTAAACGCAGATTGGACGTGGCACTGAGTGCCATGATCTAGTAAATGGACTGGATTTGGACCAAGGGTTGGACTCGATGATCTCGGAGGTCTTTTCCAACCCAATCGATTCTATGATTCTATGATTCTATGACTGTTGTACTGTTCTAGTGTTGTATGTACCCCAGCTTGTTGTTTTAAAAATCGTATCCTCCATATTGTCTCCTTCTTCCCTCACAGTTTTCCCGCCAAAACCTGTTGTTCTGCCCTGTTTTCCCGCTCCTCTGCCTGCTATTGGCTGCTGTTTGGTGCAGTGCAGAGGTAGCTCCTATTGGCCCATTCTCCTAGTGACACCCAGACTCCGCCCATCTCTACCCTGTTGCCCTATCCCAAGAGCCCCTGAGTTGTCAATCCTTTACTCCCCCCCTATCCTGAGTCCAGCCCCTCTTCCAACCCTCTGTAAGTCCCTGCTTGTCCTAATAGAGTTGGCATTGCTTCACGAGACCTCAACTGTGTCAAGACCCTGATTTGCAGTGCCCGGTCCCATTTTCCTTTCCCCCGCGGGCCGTGGCAGTTCACTGATGAGAAATAGAGCAGCAAAACCAGCAATACCAACAGAACAGTTCAAAGAACAGCAGAGAGAGAAATTGCCTCCTCTCTGCCCCCCTGCCCCAACTCCCTTTTGTAAACAGATCAAAACAGGGATCAACACGTGCCTGCTTTCCCCCTTTTCCCCCCGAATGAACAAAGAACAAAAAACAAACCAAGGAAAGAGGGGGCAAAGCCAAATCTGGGCAAATCTCTGGTCTGAGATCAGTGGTGCTGCCCAAGAAGACGCTGACTCCAGAGGTGTCCAAGCGGGGCAGAGCCGGCGACACCGGTCCCTGCGGCGGCGGGGGGGAGGCAGCGGCTCTGCTTGATTCCATGGAGTTCTGGGGAGGCACAGGGGGTGCCATGAGACTCTTCAGAGTCACTATGACCCCTTGGTTCCATGAGATTCCACAGTGTCCCTGCATTCCTTTGGTCCATGAGGCCCTGCAGTGTCACGGTGCCACTTGATTCCGTGACATTACAAAGAATCAGAACGGCCCCTTGATTTAAGGCCAACTGCACATGGGGCTGCCTTGGGGGGAGTGTTGCGCCAACATGGTCCCAGCTGCCCTCAGGACGCTCCCAGTCAGTCCCAGTATGACCCCAGCCGCCTTCACTGTGGGCCCAGTTGCTCCCAATAGGATCCCAGTTGTGCCCAGCATGGTCCCAGTTGCTCCCAATTGCTCCCAGTGGGATCTCAGTAGCTCCCAGTTGCCCCAAGCGTAGAACCACTTGCTGCCAGTATGATCCTAGTCTGATCCCAGTATGATCCCAGTACATATGATCCCGCTGGATTCAGTCTGGGTCTCGGTGTATCCCGGTGTCCCCCCTGACCCCCCACCCCGGTGTCCCCCCCTTTTCTCTCCCCACAGAGCTCCTGAGCCGGCGGCGGCCGCAGCCCCTCCCCAGAGCCTCGGGCCCAGCCTGGACCCCCCCCATCCCCGTGAGGATTTTGGGGGGTCGTGTGTCCCCCCCTCCCCTGCTGTCACTCTACCTCCACCTGGCTGCTTCCAGTGATCCCAGTAAAGCTTCCCAGTTCTCCCCAGTCCTGGTTATTGGGGGGTAGTGGGGGAGGGGCTTGGAGGGTCTCTGTGAGGTGGAGCCGAGTTTGGGGGGGGCAGAACCGGCCCCGGGATGGATCGGGAATGGGGACCCCCCTGTGTCCCCCCTGTGTCAACCCGCTCTGGAGGGGCTTTGAGAGGGCACCTGCCCCTCAATAAAGCACCCAGCTCATCCCAAAAGGTGCTGGGAATTTCCCCAAAACCTCCCCACAACCCCTCAAGGACCCCCAAACACACTCAGAGCCCACCCAGGACCCCCCCCAACCCCTTTTCTGGGGGACTTCTCTGGGCACTGGTGGTGCTGGGAGCCCCCCCGACTGCGGGCGAGGAGCTCTCGGGTGAGTGGGGGGTGGGAAGGGGGCAGTTGGTGGGAAAAGGGGGGTCAGAGGGGATAAAGGGGTGGTGGGACCCCAAACTGAGTGGGACCCCCCAAAAGTGGAGGGTGAAGAGCACTGAGGTTTGGGGGTGATGAGAAATGGGTGGGAGAGGTCAGAAGAGTGGGGAAAGTGGAGGGTGGAACCCCCAAACTGATCATGAGGGGGCTGAGGAGTCTCCAGATGCCAATGCAGTTCTCAAAGCACAGCCTGGAACGGAGGAACTCGCAGCACAGGTTGACGAGAGGCTGGAGAGAGGGAGAACCTGGAAAGGGGGAATGTCTGGGAATGTGGCACCTCGAAGGCAAGAATCAGAGAATTTGGAGATGGATGGAACCATCAGGGGGTTCATTTGGGGTGGAAGGAGCGGCCAAATCTCTTCCTGCAGGTGGGGCACTGGTAGAGCTTCACTTACCGGTGGGTCTCTTGGTGTCTCCTCAAGTTAGAGTTCTGGGTGAAGCTCTTCCCACACTCCCCACACTTGTAGGGCCTCTCCCCAGTGTGGATTTGCCGGTGGGTGATGAGGGGAAAGCCAGACACAAGTCTAGCAAGGAAAAGCCAAACTCCCCCCAGAGCCCGAAAAGTCTCCGGCATCACTCCCCAAAAACACCCCAACATTGACCTGAGCCAATGAAAAGCCAACTGCAGAGTGACTCAACCCTCGAGAGACCTGCCAGGTGAGCGGCAACCCTCTGCCAGTGCCTCCATGGGATGGCGAGTGCACAGCCCTCCTCCTTGTCTCGTTTGCCCCTTAGCAATGTCTGAAGCTTCCCTTTTAACTGCCAGGCTGAGAAGGTTCCGGTGGATCGTTCCTGCCCACGCTGAGGTGGAACTGAAGATCCGCTTCAGCCCCACAGTGCCAGGGCAGTTTGACCAGCTGAGGAACTTTGAGATCCTGGGGTCAAAGCGCCTGTACCAGTTGCCCTGCAGTGCCACTGCCCTGTACCCCAGCATCAGCCAGAACCCACGGTAAGGCTGGGCCACAGGAGCATCCCACACTGCACCCCCGACCTGGGAGCCAGGGCTGCCCCTTGTGACCTTCTGGCTGGGGCAGATGGTGCTGCCTGAGTCACCCAGCATCCCTTCCTCTGCTGGGAGCTGGGAGGCTGAACTGGTACCTCAGCCACCGAGAAGGGTGATGGCTTTCTGACTAGATTTCCTACTTGCAGCATCTCAGAGCTCCTCATTCCCCATTGTCTCTGCCCAGGCTGGTGTTTCCTCGCGGGAGGAAGAGCAAGGAGAAGGAGGACATCATCTCCAAGGAATATGTCATGAGCACAAAGCAGTTCCACTTTGGACCGCTGCTTTGTGGCGAGTCAGGAGAGTGGTATGTGCTCCCTGCTCCCAAGTGAGCATCCCTGTGTGCTGCCTGTACACACTGAGATGTCAGGAGGGGATCTCCAGGACCTTGTGCTCTCCTGGACACACTTGCAGACACACTGTCCCAGTGGCACAATGCAGGGCAGTCCCGGGCAGAGACCTGGCAGACACATGGGCTTGAGGGAGCACAGATGTGTGAGTGTGAGCAGATAACAGGCAAATGAGCCTTGGAGGAGCTGCTTTGCCAGCCTGGTGGGTGCCCTGGTGTCCAGAGCCACCAGAGCTGCTGCTGCCAGCCCGAGGGTGACTTGGGGCAACCTGTGTCCCCTCCACATCTCAGCTCCACCCCTTAGGAAATGAACTTTATGGTGCTTTTTCAAGTGCTTTGAGCTTGACAGGTAGACAAACAAGCAAGTATTCTCTAGATGGTTTTGTAAACCTTTCATTAATCTCTAATAGTAGTGAGATTTTGTGATTTGACCTGCCAATATGTGTGAGTCAGAGGGGAACCTACAGCAGGAATTATGTTTTCCTGAGATTCCATTGCATCCACAGTGCTGGAAAAAGTCTGCCTAAAAGTGTTGTCATTGTAGCTGTTGGCATATTTCTGTTTTTAATGTCACTCTTCTTTTTATTTTTTTAATAACATTTGAAGTTAAGTTCTTGTCTCCATGGGAGCTCTGGAAGGCCAGGCTGATGGATGGTCTGGGATTTCTGTTTGCCTCTTTAGCCCTTTCACTCCAAATTCAGTTGCACACATCAGGAAGGGTCATTTGTTATCTTTCACATTCCCCTTGGGAACTGATGCTTTTGATTTCTTTCCCTCAGACTTTTGAGCTAACCCATGGTAGTCTGACGACTTTTCTAAAAGAGATAAGCAAAACTCTTTTGCAAACATCTTTTCCAAAGCCTTTCTCTATCCTCTGCAGGGAAGGCACCCAAGAAAGAAGGGGAAAGAACCCTTGTGCCTGGTGTATTGTTGTTTTTCCAGGCACTTTTGAATTTAAATTGTGTGAAACACTCTTGAAATGGCCTGTGCATCGTCACGCTTCTGGGGTGCAGGCACCAGGTATAGGGGCAGGCATCAAAGCCAGGCAAGGATGAGCACATAGACCGTGCCTCGTGCCCCTGACAGGGATCCTTTTTCTTCCCCTGCTTGTTAGACCATGGTCTTCCAGTGCCACCTCCTGCTGCCGGCACACGGTGCTTTCCTCGGTGTGTGGTGAGGGCAACAGTCTCCTCTGCAGCCTTTTCCCCTTCTCTGGACAGGTACAAGGCACAGAACTGCCCCGGCAACAGCGAAAAGTTACCCATCCTCAACGACTCCCCCATGGAGGCAGAGGTGCATTTCTCCTTTGAGAAGGACAGCAAAGGAGAGACGTTCCTTTTGGACCCTCCCAGCATGAGGCTGCAGCCCAAAGAGAAGAAGGTAGGAGGTGAGCAGGTAGGGCAGGACCGCAGAAGTGCCGTTCCTCCTGCTCACAGAGGGCTCTTTGTATTTCTGTTTGTGGGGACGGGTTCAGAAGCTGAGTGTTTGGGCGTACCCGACTTCTGCTGGCCTCCTGGGAGACAGTCTCGTCTGCTGGATCAAGGACAACCCGGAGCCAGCGGTCTTCCGACTGTGCTGCCAAGGGGGTCACGTGAAGCTGAGGGTCAGCCCCCAGGAGCTGCATTTCAACAAGCTGCTTCTGCACAGGTCAGTCATCCCACGGCTGAGGGCACTCCAAGGCTCGTGACAAAGAGAAGAGGTTTGACTCTGGTTCCAGAGGCTCAGATGGAGCTGCTTTGAGTCACATTCAGTGGCCAGGCTGGTGTGACCACCCAGCACTGACGCTGAGTGTCTTCCTGTCTCTGCAGGACTGACACCCAGACCCTGGTCCTGAGAAACGACAGCCCACTGCCCATGGCATGGCATCTCAGTGGGCTGGACGACCTTGGAGATGACTTCTCTGCATCGCAAGGCAGGGGCATCGTTGGGCCCCGCGCAGACTTTGAGGTGAAGCTGGATTTCAAGGCCGAGAAGATTGGCATCACAAATAAGATGATCCGACTAGAGGTGAGAGGGACTTGGGCCTGCCTGGCAGAGCAGGGCAGAGCAAGCAGCCGTGTGCTCTTAGGGACAGAGTCAGGGAGAGCTGCACCTGACAGACACGGGGGTGCTGTGGCCCCAACTTCTGCCTCTGTGCTGGGTTGGCCGGGTGCCCAGGCTCTGCATCCGGAGCCTGTAGCACAGCCACCTTGCTGCTGTGCAGGCTTGAAGGCTGTTGTTTGGTTGTACAGACCAGCATTTGCTCTGCACCCTTTCTGGGATTTTGTTCCCTGTGGTTTAGAGGCTGCATTTCAGCAAACATGCGAGGTGATTGACGAGGAGGGCGCTAATTGTCAATGCCACCTGCTCTGGGACACCTCGCATTTCTTGTGGTTGTGTTTACAGCCCTGGCACTCTCAAGGGTGCTTTAGCAGCACCATTCCCTGCTGTGGGAGTGTGGAATTGGGCTGATAAGGTTTCCTACTGCAGCGGAATCCTGCCGGGGCAGCCTGTGAGATGAACAGGTTAAAAAAACTTGGGAGTCCACAAACACTTGTCAAGCCAGGGAGGCCATGGGGGAAGCAGCTGGCAGAGACGAGGACTTAGAGGCTGTCTTCCAAAAGAATGGTCTAAGCAGTGTTTGTTTCTTGCTGCCTCAGGTTTCAGATACAGAAAACATCCTGGGCATTGTTCAGGCTGAAACCATCAAAGTCTCTGTGGAGGTCTACGATGTTAATCTGAGCATCAACATGCCTGAAGGTCAGTGGATGCCTCCCAGACAACACAGTCCAGATGCATTTTACTACCTTGGCAGGTGGGCAACCAAAGCCCTTGGGAGGGGATGGCAAAGCAGGCAAGGGTGGCACAGATCCATAAAGCACAGACCTTGCAAGCTGCGTGAAGTAAAGCACTGTCAGGGCACCAAGAGCCTTGAGTCTCTCCCTTCTGAACTTGGAAATGTGCAGCTTCATGTGCAGATTGCATTTGGTGCTTTGAAACAACAGTCATCTGAACAGGCAGTTGGCTCAGCAGAGCACATAAAGTAGCTGGATTTGTGCTTGGAAGCAAGGAAATGGAAACCAAGCTCCTTGGCTTCTACCCTGCAGATACTAGAGTGAGAAGAGAAAGGGCAGCCAAGTAGCTAGAGAACACTTCTGAGAAGGGACACTTGCTGAAGAGGGTTTTGTGCCATCCAAGAACTCCAACTGTGTAGCTTGTGAGCTGGTGTGCTCTGCAGCAGCTCACAAATATTCACCATTTCTTACCTCGCTCTGCGGGTTTTCTGCAGGTCCAGATGGCAGCTTGGAATTTGGAACCATTAATGTCCTGGATAATAAGCAGCAAGTCCTGAGTCTGCAGAACAAAGGCTTGTATGACATTGAGTACAGGTGAGTCCAGCTGCCTGGTGCTGAGCTTTTCCTCAGGCTCCCAGGCCTGCGTTCTCCCTCTGTCCATGGCTAGAACCTGTTCCCGTGCTGCTCCCTTTTCTTTTTTTTCTGGTCCTGTCAAAGTGCTGGCTGTGCTGGTGGCACCTGTGCTTTCCCTTTCTCCACAGTTTCAAGCTGACCACTGGAAGTGCCAAGAGGGGCGACTTGGAATCTCCCTTCACTGTCCGGCCGCAGGGGGCTGTGCTGAAAGCCTCCCGGCCACCTCTGAAAGTTGAGGTCCTCTTCCACCCCACGACTGAAGTGTTTCTCGAGAGCAAACCCATCCTGCTCTGCCAGGTGAGCTGCCTGGGCCCGGCTGTGTTAGCACAGTGTGTCTTGGGAGCATAAGCAGGAGAGGTGTCTTGTGCAAAGCAGGCTTTAGCTGGGGCATCCTCTCTCCTACACACACAAACAGAGACTTCCAAAACCATTTGGGAGGCTTCGTAAGAGAGCTGGAAATCTGGCTCTGGAAGAGGCCTTTAAATAGGGAGGGTGAGCTGCTGGAGGCCTGGGCTGGGGTCAGGGGACAGGGGTAGAGGCTGGCCTCTCTGCTGTGTTTACCAGCCCCTCCTCTGGTTGCAGGTCATTGATCTCAAATCGGGTCAAGGAGGCGAGACCGTTGCCACCATCCCAGTGAGGGTGTCGGCGAGAGCTGTGTACAGCAAGGACAGCATCGAGCCTGCCTCGCCCATCGACTTTGGTGCCATGGTTAAGGGCACCAAGAAGAGACAGGTCTTAATTGTGGAGAACAAAGGCACCCTCAGCTTCAAATTCAGGCAGCCAGACCTGGGTTATTGTCCATTTGGATTGCTGGCTTGGGAAGAGGGAGCAAAACAACACCTCAGTATCCCCATGTGTGGGACAAAGCTGGTGACAGAGCTGCTCTGTCCATGAGCTGCAGCAATGGGTGCTGCAGGCAGCTCCCCGGGGGCCATCGGGAGCAGGAAGGCTTTCCTGCATGGGGAGGAAGGCCAGCTTTGGCCTCAGACAAAGGCAGGGGAGCTCAGCATGACAGATGTCTCTGCTTTCTCCTCTCAGTTCAGAGCAAGAGGAATCTGCCCCCTCGGTCAGGGAAAGAAAACGCTCCACACAGGTGGGTGGCTCCTGCTCCTGCCCAGCATGTGCTGCTGCAGGGGATGGGGGAGGATGCAGCTGTGCCCAGGCTAGGGGTAGGACAAGGTCTGCGGGATGGAGAGTCCATTATCTGCTCAGTTCCACTGACAGTCCCATGCTCTGGCTCTGACCTGCAGTTGTGGGGTCAAGAGAGGGAAGCAGGTCCTGTGTTTGGTGGCTGCTAGCCAGCACAGATCTGGGAACACCACAGGAGCAAACTGTCCCCATCTGAACTCCCAATCCATAGAGCACTGACAGCTCTGCTTTTTCTTCTTCCCAATCCCCTCCCTCTCTCCAGGCATTTCTCTGTCCTTTCTGCTCTCCTGTACCCCTGGAGGTTGAAGGATCCCAGCTACCACCTTCATTCTTTTCACCCCAACTCCTTTCTCTCTGCCACTCGGGACAGACGTGCAGCTCCTCCTGGCTTGTTCATCTCATCCTGGGGCTGCCTTTGGGCCGTGGAGTCATCCTTCCCTGCCCTGACACTGAGTGCTCGGGCCCATCTGGAGGCCAAGGCATGGCATCCTCCTTGCTGGGGGTGTTCAGGGTACGGCTGTTGGGCATCAGCCTGTCCTGGCGCGCTTTCTGCAGGCTCAGCTCACTGCAGGCGTGTTCACGGTGTCCCCTTGCTCCGGCTCCGTCGGTCCTGGGGGCCAGCAGAAGATCACAGTGGATTGCAGCCCAGGAGCAGAGGGGAAATGTGAGGAGCAGCTGTACATTGACATCAGCAACAGAGACCCCAAGGACAATCCCCTCGGCATTCCCTTTACCCTGACTGCCGAGTCCTGCCTCCCAGGTACGTGCTGTCCACAGGTTGCCATGGGCAGTCCTGCTGCTGATCAGCACCTAAACTTGCTACTTGGATAGAGAGGCACCTGGTCCTGAAGTCCCACCTTAAAATCCTCAGAGGCTGCAGTCCTTTTTGAGTCCACCAGTGGGGAGAGGCTGGGAGGGAT